>NW_021703778.1:74130751-74408487 GCF_005190385.1 Monodon monoceros | reverse complement strand
TCTCTCTCTCTCTCTCTCTCTCTCTCTCTCTCTCTCTCTCTCTCTCTGTCTACGTGAAACAGGCATCCTCTCCAGGGTGTCATTCCTTACCTGGCCTAGATGCTGCAGAGAATGACCTAGGCTTTGCCTTTGCCTGCCCTTCATGTTCCAATCTGAAGAACACATAGATAATGACATAAAAATCAAACCAGTTGTGTAGTGATCTACTTGCTTTGACAGTTTGATCCAATGGAACTTTCCTCAGATATGAGTTGCTCTTTGGCTTAGGTCATTTCATCTATTCTTATCTCCAGACCTCTTCTTTTTTTTCTTTTTTTTTTCTTTTTCTTTCCGGTCATGCCACATGACATGAGAGATCTTAGTTCCCTGACCAGGGATCAAACCTGCACCCCCTGCATTGGAAGTGCGGGGTCTTAACCACTGGACCCCCAGGGAAGTCCCTCCAGGCCTCTTCTAGTGCTCATACTGAATCCTCAGGCTCATCACTTCTCTTTGCTCTGTGTTCAGGTCTCCGAGTTTCCCTATCATACAGGACTCCATGCTGAAAGGCAAACTGGGTGTACCAGAGCTTCGAGTTGGACGCCTCATGAACCGTTCCATCTCCTGCACCATGAAGAACCCCAAAGTAGAGGTGTTTGGCTACCCTCCCAGCCCCCAGGCAGGTCTCCAGTGCCCCCAGCACGTGGGCCTCCCTCCCCCAGCATGGACCTCTCCTTTGGTACATGGCTGAGGAGGGTTTGACTTGGGTGTCAGAGGGTGGGAGGGGAAATGTGGGAATACAGCTTCTCAAAATGGGGTGGGGGTCTGGTTGTCCAGGCATCATAAACCAAACCTGGGCATGAATCATGAGTGAGTAGAATGGAACACATTTTTTAATAGTTGTGAACTTATATCTGAACAGTCTGGCAGGCTTCTCTGATAGTACGTCATGAAGCAGAGAGTCTGGGGTTGGGCATCCCACGGAGATGTCATGTATGATTTTGTTAGGTTGTGGTTAGGACTTGGTAGTCAGCTACTTTACAGACCTATTCCACCTACCTTGAAGGGGTTTAAGGACAGGTGAGTCTTTTTTGTTTTGTTTTGTGTTTTTTGAGGTGAGTCTTTTTTAAGAACCTTGGCAAAAATGTCTGAAGGTCTTCTCTGCAGCTTGGGGATTACTTAGACTGATCAGCGTTAGGGCTTAGCTACTTTAAGAGAATTTTAGGTAGTGGGCGTGAGTGAGGTCTTTCTAGTCACCAGCTTCATAGGAGGTTCACGGAGTCTGTCTTTTTCCTCTCATCAGGTCAGTGGTCACTGCAAAAACATCCCCACTCTGGAATATGGATTCCTTGTCCAGGTAATCAAGTCCAAAGGTTCATTCCAAAGCCTTTTCCCCTGTTTTCTGACCCATCTGATCCCCTAACATCTCCCAGCTCTTCAGTCAGTTAGCAAACATTTCCTGAACTGTTCTGCTTCCAGAACTATACTGAGTGTTGTGTGGATAGGAGAAAAGAAGGCATAGCTTCCACCGTCAAGAAGCTTATAGCATTATTGGGAAGACAACGCTTATAGACCACTTACGATCAAGTGCCAAATGAGACATTGCAAATGTTAAGTGCGCTGGTGCCAAGATGAGAGAAGGATTGACACTGATTTTCTTATGATCCCGCACATCCTTGCTCAAGTGGGCTTCACTTTTCCTCACAAACTTTCACTGCTTAGCCGCTTCTGGTCATTTGCTTCTTTTTAAACCCTCTTTATTTTCCAGACATGGTTTCACTTTTTTTTTTTTTAATTTATTTATTTTTATTTTTGGCTGCCTTGGGTCTTTGTTGCTGTGCACAGGCTTTTCTCTAGTTGCAGCAAGCAGGGGCTACTCTTCGTTGCGGTGTGCCAGCTTCAGTAGTTGTGGCACTCGGGCTCAGTAGTTATGGCTCGTGGGCTCTAGAGCACAGGCTCAGTAGTTGTGGCGCACGGGCTTAGTTGCCTCGTGGCATGTGGGGTCTTCCTGGAGCAGGACTCAAATCCGTGTCCCTTGCATTGGCAGGTGGATTCTTAACCACTGTGCTACCAGGGATGCCCCATGGTTTCACTTTTGCGTCTCCATTATCTTTGTTCATGTCATTCCCTCCACTGACCTTTCTCACTATATCTGCCTATTGGAGTCAAGTCTCAGATGCCAGCTTTTCCATAAAATCTTCTCTGTTACTTGAAGTGTATTAGCTGGAAGTGTGTCTCCTCTCATTGAACTCTGTTGATGCTTTTTGTTTTATATAACACTGATGTGTCAGGTACCATATGCTGCCTTGAATTGTAATTAATTTGTGTACATACCACATCTTCTCTGTTGGAGTATGGGGTCTGAGAAGACAGTCTTTTATGTTATTGAATAATCAAGGAGACCTTTCACTGAGCTAGGTGCATAGTAGGCATTCAATAAATCTGCATTAAATGAATGAATAAAAGGCCTTGCATGTCCATTTACCATCCCAAAAGTTTGTGAAATGGGAGCAATTTATACACAAAGTATACATGGTTGCAAAAGCCATGTTAAGACAGAGTGTATAAAAAATACTTTAGGAAAAAAAAAAAACTTTAGGGGCTTCCCTGGTGGCGCAGTGGTTGAGAGTCCGCCTGCCGATGCAGGGGACACGGTTTCGTGCCCCAGTCCGGGAAAATCCCACATGCCGAGGAGCGGCTAGGCCCGTGAGCCATGGCCACTGAGCCTGCGCGTCCGGAGCCTGTGCTTTGCAACGGGAGAGGCCACAACAGTGAGAGGCCCACGTACCGCAAAAAAAACAAAAAGAAACAAAAAGAAAACTTTAGGATATTGCTGCATGAGCTCTGGGTTTGTGCTGTCTTCCCAGCACAGAGTTTTATCTATGGTCTTGATCAGTTTACAGGCTGATTGTTCTAGGTAGTTAAAATGGCTTCTCAGGCATCTGATCATGGACTGAATACTCACTTGTCACATGGGGGCAATCTGTAATTACTACAACTAATGTTAATAGTTTGATTAGTACTTGTTTATAAAATACTTTCACAGAAATCATCTTTTTACTCTCAGTACCTTTGTGAGGTGAATAATATCCACTTTGTAAATGAAGAAACCAAGGCTCAGGTTAATTGACTTGCTGAAAGTTATATATGGTACTAAGTAGTAGGGGGGGAATCTTAACCCAGGTCTTCTACCATGGCTGATCTTATTTTTATTATACTATATAGTCTTAGCTCTAGAGTTAGGCTATCAGTTTAACTAAGTGCAGGATCCAAGAACAGATTCTACCTTAGGCACAGGGCTGGGAGGTAGGAGAGTAACTGGAAAAGAAGTTCAGATTATTTCCTACATCTGGGTCTGGGCTTCCAAAAGATAAGTAGAATCTCTTCTCTCCTCAGATCATGAAATATGCAGAGCAGAGGATTCCAACATTGAACGAGTACTGCGTGGTGTGTGATGAGCAGCATGTCTTCCAGAATGGGTCCATGCTCAAGGTATATGCCTCTATTTCGTGACCCTCTTTCTTGCACCCTTAGCTGAGGCCCCTTAATTCCTCATCTCTCCATTTTTCCTTTCTTCCTGGATCTATGGTAAAGGTAGAATTCTGTCCACACTCCTTGAGACTCTAGAAATAATTGTTTTTCTCAGAAAGCAAATCTCAGCAGTCCTATTTGGAAAGATGAGGATATGTGAATATCAATCTAGAGTTGTCTGAGGTCAGGCACCCCTCTTGCACTATGATACCTTCTTATTGGACACCTCCTGCCACCACCATCTCTTTAATATGTCCATTCAGCCAGCCGTCTGTACTCGTGAACTGTGCGTTTTCTCCTTCTACACCTTGGGAGTCATGTCCGGAGCTGCAGAGGAGGTGGCCACTGGAGCAGAGGTATGGGGGAGGGAAAAGCTGCTGGGGAATTGGGATCAAGAAAGGCTGGGGAACACAGCAGTTTCACTGCTTGGAATTTAATCTCCAGAAATGCTTTTCTATGTAAGGATGTTCACTATAGTATAAAAAAACCCCACCATAGTGGGTTTTTTAAAATATTTTACTTATTTATTTTTTGGCTGCACCACGTGGCTTACAGGATCTTAGTTCCCCGACCAGGATTTGAACCTGTGCCCTGGGCAGTGAAAGCGCAGAGTCCTAACCACTAGACCTCCAGGGAATTCCCTAGTATTGTTCATAATAGGTTTAAAAAAAAAAAAATGGATACAAGCCCCTCTGTACAGAGTCCAGTTAAAGAATGATGGTATGTCCTTTGCAGTAGAAATTTTTGGATAGAAAATTATAGCATATATAAAAAAGAAAACACAACAGTATGTATAATACAATTCTTTTTTTTTATTGCCTATATAATAAAATAACAGTTTCTGTAGGGAAAATATCTGGAAGAATATACATCAAACTTAGCAGCAGTTACCTGTGAGGAGTGAGATTTGGGGGCAAGGGGATGATTTTTCTCTTTTTTTAATCACTGTTTTAAACGTTGTTCTTGAATTTTTATAATGAGGTTATATTTTCTAATGAAAAAGTCAAACATTTGTCTTTTTAATTTTATTAAAATGTAGTTGATTTATAATGTGTTAATTTCTGCTTTAGAGCAAAGTGATTCAGTTATACATATATATACATCCATTTTCATAATTCTTTTCCATTATGGTTTATCAGAGGATATTGAATATAGTTCCCTGTGCTATACAGTAGGACCTTGTTGTTTATTCATTCCATATATAATAGTTCGCATCTGCTAATCCCAAACTCCAAATCCATCCCTCTTCCACCCCTCATATTTGCTTTTAAAAAGAGAAATGCTGGGCTTCCTTGGTGGCGCAGTGGTTGAGAGTCCGCCTGCCGATGCAGGGGACATGGGTTCGTGCCCCGGTCTGGGAAGATCCCACGTGCCGCGGAGCTCCTAGGCCCGTGAGCCATGGCTGCTGGGCCTGCGCGTCCGGAGCCTGTGCTCCACAACCGGAGAGGCCCGCGCACCGCAAAAAAAAAAGAGATAATGCTGAGAACCTCCAGAAGGTAGGCCTATGCTGGGTACTGTGTGACTCCCAGCACTGGGAAATCATTTAGCTTTTGCCCCCTTTCTCTCCTTTCTCTTAAGGTGGTGGATCTGCTGGTGGCCATGTGTAGGGCAGCTTTGGAGTCCCCTAGAAAGAGCATCATCTTTGAGCCTTATCCCTCTGTGGTGGACCCCACTGATCCCAAGACTCTGGCCTTTAATCCTAAGGTATAGTTGCTTGGGAAGAAAATCAGGACTCAGGAACAAAGGTGTTAAAAGACAGTGGAAGACTTTGGGCTGTCATTCCAACAGCTTGGAATAAGGGGACAGAAGAAATGGAGCACTTGTTTCTTGGGAACTCTTGCTTTAGCCGTTTTAGTGAATAAATAACTAAACATAACTAATAATATAAGATAAATAATAACTTCTGAGTTTCTTAGAAGAAGGGGAGAACGATTAATATTAGTTATGTTATGATAGGGAATAATACAGACTTTGGAGCCAGACAGACCTTGATTCCATTTGAGGTTCTGCTACTCCCTAGCTGAATGGTGTTAGGCAAATCACTTAACCTTTCTGAACCTCAATTTCCTTATCTGTAAAAAGGAGATAATATCTACTGTTATAAAAATGGGAGATAATATATATAAAATATTGTATAAGTTAGGGTTCTCTAGAGAAACAGAACCAATTGGAGATGTTTAGAGAAAGAAATTTATTGTAAGGAATTGGCTCATGTGATTATGAAGGCTGAGAAGTACCAGGATCTGTAGTGGGCAAGCTGGAGATTCAGAAGAGCTGATGGTGTAAGTTCCAATCCAAAATCCAGCAGGCTCGAGATCCAAAAAGAGCTGATTTTTCAGTTCCAGTCTGAAAGTAGGAAAAGACCAATGTCCCAGCTCCAGGCAGGCAGGCTGGAGAAGTTCCCTCTTACTCAGCTGTTTTGTTCTATTCAGGCCTTCAGCTGATTAGATGAGTCCCACCTGAATAGGGATGGCAGTCTCCTTTACTCAATCTGCTATTCAAAGGTTAATCTCCCCTAGAAACCCATTCACAGCCACACCCAGACACACCCATGGCCCAAATTGACACAATTGATGATTGACAAAATTAACCATCACAAGTACCCAGCACAGTGCTTCACTATTACTCTCATTGCTATGTATCAGGCACTATACCAGGTTCTTTACATACGTTATTTAATCTTCAGGTCATCTCTCTGAGGGTAGTGGGAATTTTTATCATCACTTACATACAGGGATACTGAGGTTCTAAGAGGTTAAGTAACTTACCCTATTACTCTCAGCTAGTAAAAAAAGAACTAGCATGTGATTCTAGAACTTTTTGACATTAAATCTGTGTTCTTTCCATGACATACTATGCTGTTTCCCTGGGGCCTAGAATTCTTTTGTACATCTGGCCCCTCCTTTTCATCATATCTTACTCTCCTCCACTTTTGTTCATCTGGTTCTTCTCTTCCCATTGATTCCCCACAGAAGAAGAATTATGAACGACTTCAGAAAGCTCTGGATAGTGTGATGTCCATCCGGGAGATGACCCAGGTATTCTACCCTCTGCCTGTCCCCTGCCTGCCCACTCAAGTGCCCTGTTCTGTTTGAAATTCATGCAAGTGGAGTGAAGATGTAGAGATGCTACTCAAATCCCTCACTGTATTCTCTTTAGTTTTCCCTCTTTAGCCTTCCCAGTCTTTGTTCTCTGTTTTGTTAGCTCTGTTACTCCTATTTCTCACTCCTTATGTCTCTCTCAGCCTTTACCTTTGCTGCTAATTCCTTCACAAGTTGTTCCTATTTAATGTTTTTTCCATAATTCTTAGGGCATTAGAGAAGTGAGGGAAAGACCTCTGTCTAGGGTTGGGAGGGTGAGGAGGGGGGCTTGGAGGTAAGGAACTAGACCCAGGGGCCTACATCTTCTATCCTTCTAGGGGTGGGGCAGCCACATGGAGCAGTGACCATCCTTTGAATCAAGGCTGTCTCTCACCAGACTTCCCCACCCCTCGTCTGCAATCTCTGCATGAATAGACATTCATTTGTACTCACATTTACAGGTGGGCCTCTTCTCAGCAAATCCTATATATCACAGTTCAGATTAACACATAACATACACCCAGGAGGGATGATTTACTTGTCAGAAGGACTGTTATGTTTTATGTAAAGTTTTACCACAGGATTCCTTAGCCTAATCTTTCTGGGACATTGATTTTATTTATTTATTTATTTTGATTTATAATCAACTTTTTAGGGCTGTAGGAATTGCATAAAATGAGGGAGACCCACCTGCATGTTGTTTTGTAAGCATTTTCGGTCATTTTCATATTTATTTATGAGTCTTCCCAACCTGACTGGGGTCCTTGAGGGTGGGAACCCCATCTCCTCTTGGTTTGGTATGGTCTTCAGTGCCTACCTTGCCCTGGGCCCCTGATAGTCTGTGGAAAGTGGGAGGGTTCCCATCTCTCCTGGGAGATAACCTTACGGCCATTGTCTTACAGGGCTCATATCTGGAAATCAAGAAGCAGATGGACAAGCTGGATCCCCTGGCCCATCCTCTTCTGCAGTGGTATGAGTAGAATGGTTCATCCTTTGGCGGGTGGGGGAGTGGGGCATAGTATCAGACACGGAGCCTACACCTTCTCTTAGAGGTGGTTTCAGCATCCTTCCCAAGGTTATAGATATTATGGCTGCTCTTTCTTGGGTTTTACTGATACACCTGCCCTTGACAGGAACTCAGATCCTACAAAGAGCCCACAAATGCTAATGTGATGTCTCAAGTTCTCTTCAGGTGTTTCTTGTTTCCCAATAGGTTTTTGAGTGCTGCTTGCATGTCGGAATTAACACTTCATTTCAGTTAGGGTTTCTATGCATGCAGAGAAGTCTGTCTCCCTCTTCTGTGCCCTTTCCATATCTCAAGCCCTTCCTTGTTGATGTGGACTGTCCAGAGCCTTGAAGCACTATTATTACTCCCTTCTCCTAGCAAAGGTTCTGACCTTTCTCTACTTCCCTCCACCCCTTGCCCTCCCTCCCTGATCTTGATTTCTGTTCTCTTGATTTCTCTTCTCTTTTCCTGACATAGCTTTCCCCTTCTAGCTTACTTCCTTCTGTCTAGTCAGCCTTTGACATTAGTACTTTCTCAATGCAACATGCTCCCTCTTAGTATGAGGAATGACCAGGCATAGACCATCCAGGATGGCATCACAGGTACATGAGTGAAGCACAAAAGAAAAACACCATGTCCACTATAAGAGATAATACTCCTTTGCTGAGCCCTCAACAGTTTATGCCTTTGTTCTCTCCTATCCTCTAAGTTCAGCCTACATATGGCCCAGTCTGTCCCCAAATCCTCAGGAAGTTTGTTCTAGTTTCTTCTGTTCTTTTTCTGCAGCTCAAACAATAGCTTTCCATTCCCCTCATCTCTGAGAGCCTTCAGCCTTCCTTTGAGCTCAGGCAGGATGGCTCCTGAGCCCCAGTTGTAAGTTTCTAAATCCCAAGTGTAAGTTGTCACCATTCTAATACAGACCTTACCTTTCTAACTTTTTTTGGTAGCTGACCTCTTGTGCTGACCTTTTGTTCTATCCTTTTCTCTCCCTAGATGTAGCAGCCCACCTCCCACTTCTCTCTTTCTTTCATCCATTTTGTTTACCCAGTAACTTGCTGGTCCCTGGTCAGTAACTTCCTTTTACATTTTTATACACAAACATTACCACCCACAGGAATATCCAGATAGTGTCCTGGACTCAAACAGCCCTGGAATCCTTGCTTGTTCTCCCAGGGGTAGAGCAAGGCTGCTACTTTGTTCAGGATGGCCTAACCACACACTTATTCTACCTTTTTGTTTTTTCTCTGTTTTGTCCTAGGATCATCTCTAGTAACAGGTCACACATTGTCAAACTACCTCTCAGCAGGGTAAGTGACCATTCTCCCTCTAAACACTAAATTTCTGGTGAGGGGCAGGGAGGGGCTTCAAACCAGCTAGCTGAATTGGTCCTAGACCTGCCTGGTTGGGCTTGTCTCAGTAGTCTTTGGGCCTACACATATTTCCTTTCTTTGGGGTCAGTGCAAGCCTAGTTTGCTCCCTTCCCTCCCTGATCTCCATTTCTGCTCTGTTTTCCTGACCCCACCCCCACCCTGGGCAGCAGCTGAAGTTCATGCACACCTCACACCAGTTCCTCCTGCTGAGCAGCCCTCCCGCCAAGGAGGCTCGGTTCCGGACCGCCAAGAAGCTCTATGGCAGCACCTTTGCCTTCCAGTGAGGAGTGGGGCGGGGCTGGGGATGGGTGCTGGATAAGGCAGAAATAATGTAGAGGGATGGGAAGGCAAGTTCACTTGAGGCATATGAGTTTGTGTTATCTATGTCCATCAACCAATCAGTCAACAGATACTACATGCTATTGTGGTAGGTGCTGTAGAGGATAAAGATACGTAAGGTATGGTCTTTACTCTCAAGCTACTTGTGATGTAGTTGAGGAGAAATGACTTTTACATATAAAAATATGTGGTTGAAGGAACAGATTATAGCAGGGATAGATTTGAAAGCTACTTTGAAGGAAATCAGCAATTTATGCCCAGTTGTGAGAGGAGAGAGAGAAAAAGAGAGATTAAAGGTAACTTAAAGGGAGTTGGTGGTACCCTGTCCTTAAAAGAGATGTGAACTCATTACTGGAAGCCATATTTGGAATCAGTGATAATCGTGTTGAGTTTGAGATGAATTTGTTTAATTTGAGATATCAGGATAATAGGCAAATGAAAATATTGAACCAGCAGTTGAGGATTTAGGATGGGACTGTTTGAAGCGTGGAAGAGAAGAGGAGACTGTATATTAAAATGTAAGGGTTAGCCACACACACACACATCTTGCATGCCTGTGACTATATCCATGTGCATATCCATTGCTAGGTTTATTTGTGTCCATCTTCATGTCCTGTGAGTGTGAGAATGGGTGGGAGTGGCAGTCTTGGAAGTGCTCCTGGGAACCTCATTCCATGAGGAGACATATATTCTACCCTGCCTTACAGTGGGTCCCACATTGAGAACTGGCATTCGATCCTGCGCAATGGGCTGGTCAATGCATCCTACACCAAACTGCAGGTGAGGCTGTGCCCCTTTTCCCTTTCTCTCCACCCCCCTCCCTGCCCCACTCAGTTTTGAAGTCTACTCTAGAGTACTCAGCTGTTTTTGCCTCGGTGTCCTCAAACCTAGCCTCCCGTGAGGCTTCGCTAGGGAGGAAGTTGAAACTATATGTATAGAATGAACGTGGCTGTTGTATTTTGACCCTAGCCTGTGTTTTTTGGTGTTTTTAGGAATGGGCATATAGCTGTAGGTAGAAATAATAAATTGCTGATTGCAGCCACTGTGATAAATTAACTTGTTAGAGCTTTTCAATATATGTGACTATTCATTCAGATAGTTGATATAGGAGACATTTCTTTGCCCTGCAAGACTCCAAGGAATAGTTATTGTTCCTCCTCCTGACTGCCTGTTCTGCATTCCTTTTTGGAGGGTGGGGATCTGCATATATACCAAGGCCTAGGGACAGGAGCATGTCTTCTGAGGAACTGACTCAGTGGCTCTGCCACTCCTCACTCTCCAAGGCATCAATATCTACTATTTCACAGGCAAAGGGGTTAACTTGCATCCACTTATCAGCCAATCAGCTTTTCAAGAGTAGGTGCCTAAAGTTATCTGAGCGAGTGAGAAGATTAAATGGAGGTACAGAGGGCTGGATAAGCCTTGTGGCTGCCTAATACACAGCCATGGGTGGGCCCAGGCTCATATTGCTCATCCTGGTGTTTCCCTGCAAGCTGCATGGAGCAGCCTATGGCAAAGGCATCTACCTGAGCCCCATCTCCAGTATTTCCTTTGGATACTCAGGTAAGAAATAATCTGTGGTCACATTGACTCTATTTACATTGCATCCATTTTGTGAATACATAATCCTATGCTGTCTCCTCTTCCATCGTGGACACTTGGTCTGTGTCAGCTCTCTCCCCAATCATGGATACATAATCTTTCTCTGTTTTCTCTCATTAGGAATTTAGATTCTTTGCAAGTTGAGGCAAACTATCTCCCTTTCTCTTAGGTATCCTCTTCTCCATGGGGATGGTTTTATTCATTGTGGGGCCTTGGTCCTGGGAGTGGGTTAAGGAATAACTGGGAGATGAAACTCATCTTTATTACTAATCTCTTCGGAGAACACATTTTTGGTGTTGGCATTAGCCTGTCATTATAGATTGTGTGTGTGCGCACCACGTGCATGCGAGTTTATATATGAATGCACTTGAAGGCTTGAGCCCCTTCCACTGGCTTACATTTCTGAAGACATTGTTCTCCTCCTTGTCAACCACCTTTTAAAATTTAAACTATGTATAATTATACACTATTATATTAGTCACGTTGAATGCAAGAGGAAGCATTTTATTCCAAAGATAAGGCATAAACAATGTCCAGATTCTAGTCAGGAGATGAGTTCAGCTTCGTCCAGCTCAGAAAACGAATCTGACTTAGCTCTCTCATTGTTTCAAGTTTATGTCGGAGTTCCTTTTCAGTCTTCTTTTGTTCTTGTTCTGTATAGTCTCTATATAAAAGTGAGCCACCATATAGTTGCATGTCTATCATATGAAGGGGCCAGTGCTAGATTTTTATAAATTACTATTTAGTATTCTCCATTAATTGTAACTGTTATAAAGATAACACTTAGTTCCAGAATAACAGAACTAGAAAAGTCTCTAACGACAGAATAAACCAAACAAAGTAGAAGAAAGGAGTTAATATAGGTAAGAACCAAAATCAGTGAAATAAAAACAGGTACAATAGATAGGCTCAAAAAAGCCAAAAGATGATTCTTTTAAAGAACTAACAAAACAGATAAACCTGGCTAGATTGATTAAGAAGAAAAAGAGCACAATTAAATAATATTATGAATGAAAAAGGGAACATAACTACAGATAGAGCAAAATTTTAAAAGCTAATAAAATTCTGTCAACTTTATGCCAGTGATTTGAAGACTTTGTCAAAATTGATAAATTCTTAGAAAAATATAACTTAACAAAACTGATTCAAGAAGAAATAGAAAGCCTGAATAGCTCTAAAATTGTAAAATACATTGAAATAGTAGTTTCAAATTTGCCACAACAAAACAAAAAACTTACCAAACCCAGATAATTTTTTTTAAACATCTTTATTGGAGTATAATTGCTTTACAATGGTGTGTTAGTTTCTGCTAAACCCAGATAATTTTACAAGTGAGTCTTAAGTCACACTTTCAAAGAACAAATTATCCCAGTCTTAAACAAAATCACCCAGAGAATAGAAAAAGATGGAACTACAAATCATAAAAGATTGGTAAATTTGACTTTATTAAAACGAAAAGCTTCTGTTCATCAGAAGACACCTTAAGAAAGTGAAAACGCAAGTTACAAATCAGAAGACATTTGTAACACATACAACTATAAAAGATTAGTAATAAAGATGAGTTTTAAAAATTCTTACAAATTAGAAAAAGACAACCCAATAAAAAAAAAAAGGCAAACAGCATGAACAGGCATCTCACTGAAAAATTACCAAAAAATATGAGCAGCTGCTCATCCTCTGTTAATCAAGGAAGTGAAAGCAAGACCGTAATCACTTACCATGTAGCATCTACGTGGATTGGCAAAAATTTAAAAATCTGATAATACCTCTGATTGTACCAGAGGTTGCAGATAAGCAGGATCTGTTTTATCACTTACGGGAATATAAATTGGTACGACCACTTTGGAAAACATTTGGTGTTAAATTTCATAAAGCTGAGAAATTTTATCCTTGTGACCCAGCATTTTCATTTCTGCATATGTGCACCCAAAGGTGTGTACATGAATGTTCAGAGTAATATTGTTTGCAACAGCAAATCTTAGAAACAACCCAAGTGCTCATCATCAGGAGAATGGATAAATACATTTTAATATATTCTTACAATGGATTATTATTCATCAATGAAAATGAACCAACAGTGGCATTCAGCAACATGGAAAAAATGTTGAGTAAATAATAGTTGAGTAAAAAAAAAAAAAGGCAAGCCCAGAGGACTACTGTATGATGCCTTTTTTATGTTGCTCAAAAATTAAAATTAGGACTTACCTGGTGGTGCAGTGGTTAAGAATCCGCCTGCCAATGCAGGGGACATGGGTTCGAGCTCTGGTCCGGGAAGATCCCACATGCCGCGGAGCAGCTAAGCCTGTGCACTACAGCTACTGAGCCTGCACTCTAGAGCCCACAAGCCACAACTACTGAGCCCATGAGCCACAACTACTGAAGCCTGTGCGTTTAGAGTTTGTGCTCTGCAACAAGGAAGCCACCGCAATGAGAAGCCCACACACCACAATGAAGACCCAATGCAGGCAAAAAATAGACAATTAATTTAAAAAATTAAAATTATTTAGCTATGTGTGTGTGCATGATAAAACTAAAGAAAAAAATAACTCAAATTTTGGGATAGTGGATACCTCCCAAGTGGAGGCCGATAGTTGGGATAGAGTTAGGAGCACTTAGCTGTAAGTCACTGTTAATGTTTTAGTTCTTGGATTTCGTTCTTAGGTCTGTAGGTATTCATTGTCCTATTAAATAAATGATAGTGTGTTGTGAACCAAAGGTTATGATTAATCCAAGAAGGGTAAGGGCCCAGTGAATATATATTTATTGAATGTGTGAATGAATCTTATTCTTTGTGCCTGGGGTCCACAGTCAGGGTGGGATCCAGGGTACTCTTTTGGCTTTGTCTAGGTTCCACAATTTTTATCTTTGTTCCAGCCTGAGCCTCCCTCTAATTAAGCTCTAATTCTAAGTAGTGAGATCCTCCTGGCTTTTACTGCCCACAAAATTCTTTCTTCTTGTCTGTTTTCTCCCTGTTCTCTCCCTCTCTCCTCTCCCATTGGCCTTTGTTTATTACTGAGTGCCTGAATACCTTTAGTTATTAGATGGAGCCAGGAATCTCTATTGACTTCTTAACTTTCTTCTTCATGTACTGATAACGTAAAAACATCATATAGCACCATCCTTCTCCCTCCAAAGGTCGATTTGATTATAGATACAAAATACCTTATGCTTTTACTACTGGAATTATAGGTCATCTTGTCCAGTCTCTTATTACTTTACAGGTAAGAAAGTAGATACACAGAAAAGTTAAATGACTTTCTTAGGGTCAGTCACACAGATCTAAGTAGCAGAGTTAGGACTGGAATCCAGTTTTCCTAACTTCTAGGCCAGTGTTCTTATCATTATATTGGATTCACAGGGTACGCTTTGCTTGAATGACTGAGTCTGAGCGCCCCATAGATATGTGAGAGTCTCTGATACTGGGTGAGATGTGTGTAAATGTCCAAGTTATTTTAGTTAACTCCAGCATTTGGCCAACTCTGTCTTCTTTGTATGTTTCCTTCCACCCCTTTCTGCTCTGGTTTTCTCTATTTTTCCTCAGGGTATCTGTAGCCTAGTGACATTGGGTGCCCTCTGGGGGTCATTGTAAATAGAGAGCATTCATTTGACTAGCGGAGCCCCTAATGACTTGGCCATAGTGAGCAGGTTAAAATGAGGGACAGTGGGAAAGGAGATGGTAAACTCCATCTATGTGTTTAGTCGTGTTTAGAAGCTTCTCACAAGTGTATACTCTGGACACAAAGCAGATTATTCTGGGCTCCAGGTTCTCAGGGTGTCTGGTCTCAGGGAAACTGACAAAGATGATTGGGTCATTATGGTCAGGACAGTGTGCAACAGGATTGGGATGGGACAAGATTTGGATTATATCATAAGGGCCATCTCTAAGACCAGCCATAGAAATCAGATTGTTCTCTCTTAACGTCTGGGATAGAACCTAAATGGGAATTTCACTCAGAACCGTGCACTGAAATACCCAGGCTGAGAAAGTCATCATGTTTGGATGCAGAGCTAAACCTAGTTAAGGCTAATGGAGAAGTTGTAAACAGAGGGGTGGTGGGTGTCCTGTAGGAGAAAGAAATTGGCAATTCAAGTCTTGAGGCTCTCATTGCCCTAAATTTTGTTCAGGCAGTAAATCTGTCATGGGGCTTCAGTGTGAGTGCATGGTGAGTTGACAGCCTGAGCAGTGAAGAATGTCAGTCCAGTGGTTATCATCCCTACTTCTATACCATGGCTATCACAAAACCAAGACTTGCAGCAGTGTGGAGTTAGTAATAATAGAAAGTTCCAGGGTGGACTGGTGAGATAAGTGCCCTGCTTATGGCCTGCAATGATAGCATCATTTCCCATCTTCATCCGTCTCCCTCTTGGGTCTCATGGTCTCATACACAGACTCATTCCTGACTGTGATAAGGCTGGGCCTGTGATAAAGCTGAATACAGAGACTGAAGTCCTAATCATAGGCCAGAAAGAGTTGGGAATAGGGGCACACAAGCACTGTTGCACATCTAAGTAGGAAGAATCCAGAATGAATCTATAAATGTTATAAACAGGGCTATTCAGTGAGGGGTAAAGATGGCGGAGGATTTATGAATTTAGATAGGGTGAAAATGAGTGAATTGGCACCTCTTCAAGTCTGGGAGGACTTTCTGAAGGAAGCAGGACTCTTCAAGGTAGTTGCCGTTGTGGTTACCTGTGGGAAATTATTCATCACTTAACTGCCCTGCTTTTTCCCTTTTCTCTGAATGACCCTGGTCAGAGCTTTTTATGTAACTTTGAACTAGAGCAGATCTGACTTGCTCTGCTTGCTTCCTCTCCACTCATTTCACTCAGCCTGGCATTTGACCCGAGGTGTTGATGTCACCACTCTCCTAGGCCCCTCATTCCTGACTCATTTCTTGTGTTACTCCCTGTCTTAGAACCCTTCAGTGATTCCCAGATGTTCTCAGGATAAACTCCATTTGCTTTAACATGGCCTATTAGGCCTGCTTGATCTTATCCTACCTTATCTCTTCCACATCATCTCTCACCACTTCTCTGCCATCAACTAAGCTGGTACAAACTAAGGCACACTGCTTTGTCTTTCCTCCAGGCCTTTTATATCCTATTATCTCTGCCTAGAATACTTCTTCCCTCTTCATTTAGCTAAGTCTTCCTAATCCTGTAGTTCTCAGCATAGCTGTCACCAGGAAGCCTTCTTCAAACCCCGAGGCTAGGTTAGTTCTCCTCTGGCTCACACAGTGCTCTATATTCTCCCCATCATAACCCTTACCATGCTCTGTTGTAATTATTTGTTCCTTTCCTGTAATCTCCATCAGACTAAATTCTGTGACGGCAGATACACTGTTTGCTTTATTCACTGCTGTATCACCAAGTGTCTCTAGCTCAGTGCCTGGCACATAGTAGGCACTCGGTAAATATTTGACTAAGGAATGGGTGAATGAACTGGTTTGTTTTTCTGTGACAGGAATGGGAAAAGGACAGCACAGGATGCCCTCCAAGGACGAGCTGGTCCAGAGATATAACAGAATGAATACCATCCCCCAGGTATTATTAGTTGCCGTTGCTCCACTGAGGCAGGACCCTTCCTCTGGGATAAGTTTAGGCTACGGAGATGGATGGGGAAACAATGGTGGTGGTGGAGGTGGTGGTTTAAAGATCATTTGAAGGAATCAGATATGTTCTAAGACGAACACATTTCTAGAGTCATCTGTGGCCTCAGTCATAAGTATGAAAGCAGAGACTGAGTTTAAATCCAGTGACATGAAAACGTAAAGATGGAAGCCTGGACTCATCCAGATTGATTATGGAAAGCAAAAATTTCAGGGGGGTGGCTGGATATCCCAATCCCCATCCCCAACCATTACCAGCTAACTAGCCTCTCTAGGGAAAGCTATAACCATCTACCTGGCTCTGCTCTCCTCTTCCAGACCCGATCCATTCAGTCAAGGTTCCTGCAGAGTCGGAATCTAAACTGTATAGCACTTTGTGAAGGTAGGTATCTCACCCAGTCCCTGTTTTTCTGGGTCCCCAACCTTTATTTCTGGTGCAACTTTGGCACATGATCCAGCCAAGGTTGATGTTGAAGCATCGTATCTTCCCTTCCCTGCCTGGACTCTCTGACCCAAGCATTATATGTATAACTTCTGGCCCTTCTCTTCCCAGTGATTACATCTAAGGACCTCCAGAAGCATGGGAACATCTGGGTGTGCCCTGTGTCCGACCATGTCTGCACACGGTTCTTCTTTGTGTAAGTCTAGGAGGGTTCCTTGGGAATTACTTGGAGGAGTGAGGGTGAGAGCATAATGATATGTGACTACTGGGAAAGTCTGTTTCTGTTATCGGAGACTTGTCCCTGGCTACCTGAGTGGAGCTGGCACTGGGACTTTCCCCTTGGAGGATAGGGATGGGTATAGATAAAGGTCTGTTGAGAGGAAACCAGATAAGCTGA
Organism: Monodon monoceros; assembly: GCF_005190385.1. NCBI lineage: Eukaryota > Metazoa > Chordata > Mammalia > Artiodactyla > Monodontidae > Monodon > Monodon monoceros. Next base: position 74,391,132 of record NW_021703778.1, on the reverse strand, counting down.
ATCTCTTCCACCCTAAAGAGTATCAAGAAAGGGTTTTGACTTCTTGGATGGGATGGCCACACCTCTAAATGCAGTTCCTTTGGTTGACATTATTCTGGTATTCTCTCTCTTATGCTCACACTTGCCCTATCTTTGGCAGATATGAGGATGGTCAGGTGGGCGATGCCAACATTAATACTCAGGACCCCAAGATACAGAAGGAAATCATGCGTGTGATCGGAACTCAGGTTTACACAAACTGAGGGGGCCCCAGCCCTCGTACCACCCCCGTTCCCCCAGGATCCACCTGCCCTCATAAAAGGGCTCAGGAGCAGCAACCGAGGCTGCCCTGAGGAATCAAGAGGCCATTACCAAGGGGCAGGAAAAGGACAGAAGAGGCGGCCTTCATGGTGGAGACTGACCCAGGAACCACTCCACATTTGGATGGCCCAGACTGACTCCCTACCCGATTTTCCCAGTTGACTTCACCCTGTTTGTAAATAAAACAATAAAATGGAAGGTGCTGTGGATTGGATATGATCACTGTGGTCTGACTAACCTTGGCCCAGCACCTGCCCCAAGCCCCCAAATGCGGGTGGGGGTGGGGAGAGTGGAATATCATGAGGGTTGGGACTATTTATGTTGGATGGAGTCAAAGCTAAGTCCATCTAGTATAGTGTACTACAGATCTGTCAACATTTTAGTCAACGGATTAGATAAAGGAAACTTATGCAGATGACACAAACTGAGAAGGATATAGAATACCACTGGTGACTCTTCTTCAAGGTTTAAAAGGACCACTGAGGCCAAAGCAGCTCAGATTTCCTATCCTTAGGACCTCTACGTTCTGCACAAAACCTATCCGCTCTCCCTTGCTCTGTGTCTTGGGGGCTGGGCCCTACTCTCCTCCTCGCAGCTATTTCTTTGGGATAAGAGAGGTGGGGGGAGAGCTGGCAGGTGCAGGAAGCAGGTTGGTCTCTAACTTGAAATCTGTAAAGAGATCCTAAGGAAATAAAGCCTCCCTTAATGAAACAAAATCCAGATTCTCCAAGGATAGCAGTGTGAGGGAAGACAGCTGTTTCTAGGAGACCTGTTTCAGTGAAAGCCATCTCCCTGTTGAAATTCCCACTGCCAACCTTCTGCTGGCCTTTAGGCTGTGCTCTGTGTACCTAAAACCCTAAGTAAGTTCTAAGAGACAGGTTGGATATTGCCAAATACTTTATGAGCTATTAATGAAGAAAACAGGAATATAAGCACAGAGACTACAAAAAGCATTAAACAAGCCTGGCTTTTAAGTATAGGGTTTTTTTTGTTGTTGTACGCAGGCCTCTCACTATTGCGGCCTCTCCCGTTGTGGAGCACAGGCTCCGGGTGCGCAGGCTCAGCGGCCATGGCTCACGGGCCTAGCCGCTCTGCGGCACACGGGATCCTCCCGGACCAGGGCACGAACCCATGTCCCCTACATCGGCAGGCAGACCCTCAACCACTGCGCCACCAGGGAAGCCCAAGTATAGGGTTTTTTAAATTGTTATAGCTTCTTGATGTATAAAGCCTGTGCTAGGCTACCTGTTGTCTTTCATTACCTTCATCCTACCTTGGAGGTAACCTTCTTTGCCTGGGTATCTTACCAGCTTTGTAGTTAAGACTACAAAGCCTGAACTTGACATGGAAGTACCATTCTTAACGGTCCATCCCCCTAGGAGCTGATTCTTAAACTTCTTTACCCCTTTTATTTTTAAACTTATTAATTTATTTATTTTTGGCTGTGTTGGGTCTTCATTGCTGCACGTGGGCTTTATCTAATTGCAGTGAGCGGGGGCTACTCTTCATTATGGTGTGTGGGCTTCTCATTGCAGTGGCGGAGCACGGGCTCTAGGCACGCGGGCTCGGTAGTTGTGGCACACGGGCTTAGTTGCTCCGCGGCATGTGGGATCTTCCTGGACCAGGGCTTGAACACGCGTCCCCTGCACTGGCAGGCGGATTCTTAACCACTGCGCCACCAGGGAAGCCCCCTTTACCCCCCCTTCTTGATAAAGACTGCTACATTCTGACTCTACAAGTCTCTTCCCCCATTCTGGTTTCAGGTCTAGGAGGAATTTCTCTAAGTAAATGACCCCATCAGGGAGTCCACCCTAACTGAAACTCCTTCCACGTGGGAGGACCCTTGCAGCTCACGTGTACAGTATCAGAGATAGCTAACATTTTTCAGTTCTTATTAGGTAGGTGCTGGGCATTATGCTAAGCACCTTAATAATTTGCTAATACCTTGGCTTACTTACTGTGTGCTTGGTATTGTTGTAAGCTCTCTACCTGTATTGACTAATATAATTCTCAAAACAAGCCTATGAAATAGATGCCATTATTCCCATTTTGTAGATGAGAAAACAGGCACAAAGGATAAGTGATTTGTCCATATTCCACAGCTAGTGACTGACAGGCAACCCGACTCCAGAGCTGCCATTCTGGTTCTATGCTATATAGCCTTTCAAACTTTACAAATATTTTTTCATTTAATCCTGACAACAAAGATGAAAGATGGTTTTTTTTTTTTTTAAGAGATCTTAAGTAATGTGGGTAAGCTCTCACAACTGGTTAGTGGCCATCCTGGGTTTTTAACCAGAGTTGCTCAACTCCAGGGCCTGAGCTCTTAACTCTTTTACTTTCCCGGGGGTTCTCAAACTGCTCCCACTGGTGTTCCAGCAATTGAACCTAGGTGCTTGGCTACTCAGATGTTATAACGACGTTTTTGCTCAATTTTCTGAAATTGGTAATAGACTTTTCTCATTTTTAACCATTTCTTACAGTTTTTCTTTATCAGTGGCATCTGACATAGCAAGTACTAGCAAATGATGGAATGAGAAGTGATGAACAGATGGTGTGTGTTACCAGAAAAATTCAAAAAACTTGAGCTTGCCTCATGGGACTCACTTTTTTAATAGCATATGCATACTAGTCTTTTAATGCTAATAAAATCGTAATGAAATCAAATATACCATTTTATAGTGTTCTACATAACAGCATCAGAACTTTTCGAATCTGAGAAGTTTAAAAGCCATACATAACCATATTTGAAAAAATTCAAAACATGTATGGTGTAAAACAAATCTAATTAAAACCCGCAGCATTCCTATAACAAGAATGCTTTCATTGCGAGGAAAATTGCACAGGGCCCTGAGTTTCTGGAGGGGAATCCTCCTACAGCCCGCAGTGGGAGTTGAAGGAGGATTGCCCCTTTCTCCCACCCAGGCTTGGCTGCCTTGGATGTGGGGAGGTGGAGCCTGTGAAAGCCAGATCTGAGCAAGACATCATCCTTCACGGAAGCCAGGACAACAAATACTTCACACAGTGGTTGACAGTGGCCTCCTACCTTTCACATAGTCCTGGGCTCAAGCAGCCTTACTCATTTAGACCTGGACATGCTTTGTTAGGGCTAGGGCCGGGAAAATGTTTTCCTCAATTAGTTCCAGGTGGAGAGTAGATGGCTGTGATTTCTGGATTGAGAACTTAAAACTCCTGGAGTTAAACCTTCCCCTTACCTCTCATGGTAATTTTCCATCCAGGCAGGGTGTGGCCATGACTCAGTTTGTGGTGAGGATGTGGCCATCCATAGGGGAGGAGCCTTCTGCTAGATTCGGCCTTTCATTCTGGCCAATGGGGAGAGGAAGGGAAGAGTCTGATGCTGAGTCATAACTGGGTTACTTACCAGCTTCTCACAGAATGGATTCTGAGATGGAGGTTTGGGTGGATGATGTCTCAGCTTCTGGGATCAATTTGGGAATGGCGGGGAGGAAGCTTCAGGGGTCACATAATTCCTTCAGGGTCCTTCTCCCCCAGAAGGCGGTGGGGAATAAAGTAGTTCATTTGAAGGGGCATTGGTCTCTCTGGAGTACTGTATAGATTTTTCCACAAATATTTCAGAGGAACCCTGCAAGGGGCCCAAAGATGTCACCCTTTAAGTTAAAGTATTGCCTACAAAAATTATTTTATCTAGGAGACCAAAGTCTCCTTTGTCCTAGCTGTCCTTCCTAGGATAAGTGGGTCAGGTTAACTTGTAGCCAGTGAGCATGGAGGTGGAGACTAGAAGTATGGTGCCAAGGAAAATGTGGATTATGATTGAACTGCAGTAGGAAGACTTCCTGGGGAAGGGGGCATTTGATCTGTTGTTTGCTGATGCCTTTCTTTCTTGTTTTTGTAAAACTTCTCATTTTATTTTATTTTTTGGCCACAGCATGCGGGATCTTTAGTTCCCTGGCCAGGGATCGAACCTGTGCCCCCTGCAGCGGAAGGGCGGTCTTAACCACTGGACCGCCAGGGAATTCCCGCTGATGCCTTTCTTGGTCTTCTAAATCTGGATTACTTTGGGGGAATAGGGTCTGCTTACAAGTTCCACTTGCATCTTAGGGAGCCTGAGCTCTGGCTACACTTGTAGGGAAAAAGGAGAGAGCACAGGCCTCCACAGGAGTGGCTTGGTGGATAGGACTAACCCACCCTAAGGAGGCTTTGTCCTGTGATTTGTCTAGCAATTCTGGGCTAGAGAAAAATTGTTGGAGGCCATGTTGGCTGCGGCAGTACTTCCTGCACTGGAACGAACAAGGACTCCTCAAGATCTTCCCTCCTTCTAAGTGCCGATGAGGCATTTCCTCACAGCTGCATTCAGAAAACATTTTTTTACTGTTCCTTTACCCTGGAATGGGCTTCCCATACCCACCTCTGTGGTAACCACCCCTCCAAGTCTCCCCCTCCATGAATCTTTCCCTTTCCCCCACAGACAACCTGTTCTCTCTTTATCCCCAACTCCAAAAGGCCAACTTTCTCTTCCTTCCACGATTTGTCTGGGGGATACTCTGGAATTAAGATTTTCTGCCACCCTGGTGGGCCTGAAGAGACCTTGGGCATCTGAAGGAAGGCACAGAAGAAATTACAGTCTACTTGATCTGGCTCTGGAAAGGGCATATGAAGTCCAAAGTGATAAACACTTCTAAATCTGACATTCAGGCCAATGGGCTGCCCTGGAAACCGTATTGGCCTGAGAGAAGTGACAGTACTATTTCAGGCAGAGGCCAAGAGGTCACGTAATGGTAAAACCTGTAACCTTACCCTGTTCACCAGGGCCAAGGCTTGTCTTTAGGCTGCAGGGTTTGGTTGGGGGTATTTGCTGACACACCCACCTCTCCAGGGACTCCAAATGACCATCAAGAGTTAAATCATTAAACTCCAGATTCTGTGATTCCATGGTCGAAAATCCAAACAGGTAACACAGCAATCTACACCCTCACTCACATCTCGTTCTAGTGAACCTAGCAGCCCCCTCTCCTATCCTGCCAGGTCTATGAGCACAGTGGAAGGACTGGCTCGTGGAGGAGAAGCTAGCTTCCAGGGGAGTCTGTGTCCTCCCTCAGCCTCCCCTGTTTCCTGTAGCCCTGGGGTTACTCGTTGCTGGGTCAAAGGAATGAAGATTTGATTCAGGAGAATGGCTCAGAGAAGGGCAAACAGAGTTACTTGAATTGAGAAATATGTTCTGGCACTAGTCATAAGGAAACACCTCCAGGACTAGTCAGTTCTCGAAGAGGACCCCTATTGGGCCGTGTGCTATACTCATTCACAAACATCATCTGATCAAACCCCACCCTATGGAACAAGAATTGTCTTCAGTTTACTTTTAAGGAACTGGACTCATTAAATTACAGGATACGGTCATAGGGCTCGTGAGTGGAATTGGAATTAAATATGATGGAACCTACGCTTGCTTCTGTACTCTGCTGCTTCTCAGCAAGGTAATGACAACCACCTTAAACTCTGTGACAGATTTTCACTATACATCTAACGTGAGCAAAAATATGGTGGATTAGTCTCTGCCAAAGTTTCATGGACAGCATTTTGATAACTATTGGATGATCAATATCTGTAACTGAAGAGCAGTAGTTTGCCATCAGCTCTTCAGTTTAATACACGTGCTTTTCAATCATGGGAATACATCTAGATTTAGATCTTTAAAATGCAACATAGTCCAGCATTGGCCAGATATTGCCCCTCCAGTGTTGTTCACCACTGTACTTAGTTCATGTTTAGCTCAGGGGCCAGAGATGGCCGTTTATGCCATTCCTCTTTCTCTGAATAGGGAGGAATCTGATTCTCCCTGGTGAGGCATGGCTTTTTTTCCTCTCAGCAACTTCATGTGCTCTTACCACCTCAATGACCAAGCGTTTACTCCTATCTACAACTAAGGGGACCAGAAAGGACTTACAGAAGAAATTAAAATATTTTATCTCAAACAAATTTAGGTGGTCACTTTTTCCTTGTCAGCTTATCTGAGCTAACAGGAAAGCATAATGAGGGCCTGTGATTCAGCTGCAGGCAGGGCGTCTGCCTGAGCAGGTCACACCCTTTGGTCTCATTTTCCAGGAAAAGGAAAGAACCTAAGATAATAGTATTCACGATTTTTAACGAGGCAACATTGTATCTGCTCTCAAAACTTGCTCTCTTGAAAGATGGCAAGAGTTAACAGCTGTTTCGTTGATAACTGCTGTCATCACTTGTTATTGGCTAATTACTGGGAAATCAGAAAATGTCTTAGAGAAGAATGAGGAAAAGCTCCAACGATAATTGATTTAAATACACAAGCTTGGAAACGGAAGTGCTTACTTCGGCAGAGATTATGGGCTTTCACGTTCTGACATTTCCTGATGGAAATATAAAAAATATTAATACCTTCTATTCACTTTCTACTCTCAGGCACTCGCTCTGCAGGACTGTAGCCCCTACGTAAGTATTCACATGGTCCCAACTTCCTTCTTTGTTCTAGCCCCAAGAACAAAAGGGCCTCGTGCTCCCGCTCCATGCACACTCCGCCCTCCCTGGTTCTCCCTACCCCCGGTCCAGTGTCGGAGCCCCTCCGAAGACGGCCCAAACCTCCAACCATCCCACGAGTCTCCATCCTTCCCCACCTCTGATCCCATCTCAGGCTCGCGAACCTCGGGTTCGGCTCAGTCTCCGGGGTGTGCAGTGAGCGGGCACCCGGGCGGGGGGAGGCGGGGAGTCGCAGGGCAGGGCTGGGGGAATGCTGCCTGGGGACCCATAAATCTAGGCATCATCTGGATAGGCCAGGGCAGCTCAGCTGGGGCGGCCTGGGCCAACGGTCAAGAGAAGAGCCCTGGTCCAGCTTTCCAAATTGGCGGCAACAGGTGGCCCGGGCGCCGGGGGACCGGGGGGGTGGGGTGGGTAAGATCCCCGGAGCTCCGGGGGCGGGTCCTGCTGCCTCGAAGCTTCCCCATTGGGCGCTGAGGACGTCAGTTCTGCGACCTTTATGTAACATGTCCTTCCGCCACGGAATGTAGTCCGCCTCTAAACGGCAACCTGCCCGCCCGTTCCGCCCCCTCAGCACTCCTGCTGAAGGTGACTGTACCCGGCGAGGACGCAGAGGGGCGGGGCCCCGCGAGCTGGGAACCAGGATTGGGTGGGGGGCGGGGCGGCGGAGGGATTGCGGCGGCCCTTTAGCTGGGATAACCTTGAGGCTGAGATAGCTGATCCCCGCACTGGAGCGACGCGCTGCGAGCCTTCGGACCTCCCAGTGGTAGCCGGGCATCGCGAACCGGACGACGTCGGAGGTGAGCTTGGGGAGAGATTGGGCCATCCGTCCCCACCGGGGCTCCGTCGCCCCTGCCAGTGCAGAATCCTGGCCCGCCTGCGCACTCAGTGTGGCGCAGGATCCGTGGCATCTTGGATTCACCCGGTTGGGGTCTGAAGAGACGAGAAAGGGTGCTCGCGCCTAGGGCCTCCTCTTCAGAGCCCCCAGCTCCTGCTTCTTCCGAAGGCAGATGGGCCAGCCAGCCCCATTTCTGTCCCAGTCCCTAACCTTCCCCCACCCCCAGTCTGGTCCCATCCTCCCCTCCCTTTATCTCCCTCTTCTGTCTGGTCCCATCCTCGTCTTTCTCCCCTTATTCTCTCCTAATCTGATCCTTTTCTCCCTCAGTCTCCCCCCCCCACCACGCTCGTCTCCTCCCCTTCACCCTTAATACTCGCTTCTCGTCTTTATCCTGTCCGTGTCCCCCTCATTCTGATGCTTTCTTTGTAACCTCTCCTTGAAACTCCTTCTTTAGCTCCGCTCCCCCGTCCCTCCTCCATTCGGATTCTGTCCCCTCCTCGTACCTACGCCCATTCATGCCCTGGCTCCTGCCCCTCCCCCTCCTCTCTAGTCACGTTCGCTCCACCGCATCCCTCTTCTTTGCAGCCTCCTTCTCGCCACCCGCGTCCTCGCCCCTCCCCCTCTGTTCTGGTCACGTCCGCCTGCTCTCCCGCCCCTCGGTCTCCCATCTCAGTCCTGTTCCCTTTTCCATCAGAGTTCCCCAGTCTCGGGCTCTCCTGCAGCCCCGGGCCCGCGTCTCGGCGTCACCGCCCGAAGTGCAGTGGTCTGCGGATGGGCGGGCTGGCTCGCGTGCGGCGGGGAGATGCAGCGGCGGCCCGGGGCGCAGCTACAGGGTTACGTAACTCTTGGTCTTCCCCGCTGCCGAGGAAGAAAGGGTGGCTGCCCTGTGGTGGCGCGTTCCTGTTTTGTGCCGCCTTGAATACGATGGGGTGGCCGCGGGGCTGCTCTTGCTCCTAGGAGGTTACTGGGCTCCATCCCGCCAAGGCGGGGCTGCACGTAGCGGCCCGGCACCCGCCCTGCAGAGCCTCGCCCCGCGGGATCGCGGACCACTGACCTTCGGGCCCGTTACCGGCCAAGCACCATCTCTGGCCCGACAAGCCTCCGCATGCTGCTCAGAGGCCTCCTTGCGTTCGAGCCACTCACCTGGCTCCCCGCCTCAGCTTCATGTTACTTAACAGATGCGGCTGATTGTAGAGCGCAGAGGCCATGGGTCGGGGTGGGAGCAGGTTATGGGGAGAGTAGAAATACGTCAAGAGCTTGGTGCCACGTGCCTGCATTCACTCAATAAAAACGCGTGTGTAAAGAGCTGTTTTGGGGAGCGGCGTGGACACCAGAATGGCTAAAATGGTTATAGCCCACGGAACTCACCGTCTAATTAGGGAAAGAACATGAAAGTTATCAGTGGTAAGTGCTGTGAGGAAAGTACGCACTTCCTGCTGGGGGTTGAGGGGAGGAGGCCTCACGCTGGGTTTGAAGAAGCAGGAAAGCACCTTCCAGTCTGAAGGTTATTTAAAGACCCAGTAATGGAAAGGCATCCCTTGTCTTGTTATCTGTGTGTCCTTGAAGCCCAGGACACTGATCCTCCTCTGCACAAATCGGCCTGATAGTTGAGGTCCGGGCATGATTGACAGAGGCATTGGGAAGTTGGAAACAGGCTTTTTCTACGTCAGGTTTAACTCATTAACATACTGACATGAGTAACGGTGGGAGTTCAGCCTCTGGATCTCAGTTTCCCATGTGTAACTTGTAACATTTTTCCTCTTGATTGTTGAAAGGATTGGTTGATATATACACACCTACATGGATATATGTTGAATACTCAGTGCAGTGTCTAATCTCAGGTGAGATGCCTCCAAATGTATTCTTTTGGTCACTGAGCGCAATTACTTAAATCGTAATTGAGTGCAAGGGCTCCTCTTCTGTCTGCCATCCCCAAACCACCTACTCATAGTTAATCTTTGGGAATCAGGCTCTCTAAATAGCAGACATCTCCTGGAAACCAGTCCCCTCCAGGGTCCTGGTACAGTGTTTACAGAGTAACTAATAATGTTACTCTTCAACTCTCCACTTGCTACAGGGGCTCTTTGGTCCTCTAGACACAGGAAGGCAGGAGGGGGGATAATTTGCAGACTTTGGTGTTTGGCTACAAGAGTAGAAACAAACTTGGAACCCCAAGACTGAAATCTTCACCTGTTCCATTCCCACCCACTCTTGGTAGGGTTCTGTGATTTGCTCAGCCGGCTTGTTAAGTGTGAGGTTAGGATTAGAGGCAAAGGACAGTAGCTCCTTGTTGGCCGTAATGAGGGTGTGGCCACTCCCTGGGGTAGAGAGGAGGGCCTAGGTCAGGACTCTGCAGCATTGTTAGCAAATAATTTGCCCTCAGGTTGCCTGAGGATGCTGTTGGGAATGCAGTGGGCTGTTCTGAGGGGAAGAATATGTAACCCATCACCAGGTCTGTGTGTGTAGGTGGGGGAGGCTTTGAGGAAGACGACTCAACCTTTGAATTTATCTGCTTTTAAGAGAACTCTCTTCATTGGGTGAGTGGGGAAACTGCATCGTGGTCTTTGCCGGCTTAAAAAGTCCCCTCTCCCCTTTCAGTGAGTCAAATAATGAAGCATGCATTTCCCCCAGTTAAAAGTGTCTCAACTAAGTGACACATGGTTGGTGGAGGTCCCCAGGCTCTCTGTACTGCGCTTAGGTGCAGCATGGCAGAGCCTCATGCCCAGGTGATAACAGCCTGCACACCTATATTTCTGAGCCTTGTGCAGTGGGCATGGCAACCATTTTGGGAATACGGGTTGTAGTGGACATGAATAATGATGACTTAAAGAATGTCCTTGAACTCATTTCTGAGTTACTGGACTTGAGCCTAAGTATATGGACATTAGTCTTCTGTCTAGGGCAGCTGCTCTCGCTTTAAGCACTGCATTAGAAGTAAATAATTTAGTGTTGAATTCACAGTTTAGCCAAGAGCATTATTGGGTCTTTAAGAATTGCAGCCCCAGTGATTTGGCAAGTTTGGTAGCTGTTACTCCAGACAGAGCTAGCACCTTACGGGAGGTGCTTCTGTGCTTTGAGTATTGTGACATTAATGTGGGGTCACAGGAAAAGCCATTTTATTTCTTAAAGCTGTTTATTAATGTTGAGGCAGTGGAAGAAATAAGGAAATGGTTGAGAGCAGGAAGGTAGAAAAAAAATGCAACTCTTGATTACAAACTTGCACTACAGGGTTTTTTATTTTTCTTCAGCTTTCATGAAGGCACGCCAGGGTGTGTTATTTTGGATAAGAGCTAAGACTGAGGTGAAGGTAGGGGGAAATGACTCATTTGACATTATCTTTATTTCTGAGTCATTCAAACTATCCAGTCAAACCCCAGTTAACTGGTACACCGCAAGACTGAGTTGTCCATGGGAGCAGAGTTGTCTTGCAACCCTGTTGAGGATCTTGTGAAATATGTGATTTACTTCGTAAACGGTCTTACAGGACCTTGAGTCGTCACTTTAAGCATCAATTCTGATACAGATAGGAATAGGACAAAATGAAGACCATTCTTTTTTTTCTTCTTTAACCACAAGCCAGCCTTAGACTAGATAAACGAATAGGCTGATTATTTGGGGCTTTGTTAAAGAAGCTGTTTTGGGAAGGTGAGCCAGCCTGGGTGGTCAGGCAGCCTCTGCTCTACCTTTTGGCCTCCTGCTATTACTGCTCAGCTTAGGAGGGGAGGTTGGCAGGGCCACCAAGTGGTGCAGCCCCGCCCTTGCAGCCGTTTTTCCTTCATTGGTTTGTGCTGGTCTGCACGTAGGAGGGAGAGCCAGCCTGCAGTACTTCTGGTGGCCTCTGCGACTCACCTCTCCCAGTTCTTTCTATAGGCAAAACTCCTGGGGAACTGTAAGCCTCTCTTTCCTGACGCCAGCAAGCTGTGTTTGGAGGTCAGATAAGGGCTTTAGTGGGGGAGATGCCAAGACGAGATATGATAGGGCAGAGGTTGCTGGTTATAGCATTTCAGAGTATGGACCAGCTCAGCTGATGCAGTTTAAAAAAAAAAAACATTCTCTGAAAGGAGTCCCAGCCCTTCCAAACATTTAATCAACCAACAGATAACATTTATTTAACTTTAGACAACTGGTATCTGTCCTATCTCAGGTGATGAGTGCAAAATAATTAGTCAGCTGAGTCAGTCATGGTATATGAGACAAAGTTGTACACATTTTGGAGGAGTGCTGGAGTTTTGATCTAGTTGAGGCAGGGAAATGAAGACTTGGTAAACAAAACTATCCTGATGCCTGATATCTCTCTTTTGTTATTACATTAGAGAGCAGATTAACACATGTCACCCATCAGATGGGCAAACATTTTAAGAGTCTGACAGTATCAAGTGTTGACAAATGTGTGGAAGGCAAGAAATCACTTTACTGGTTGGTTGTAAGTGGATATAATCACTTTGGAGAGCAATTCAGCACTATTTAGTAAAATAGAAAATAAACATACCCTGTGGCCCAGGAATTGATCTCTGGTTATAGAAGCTCACACCTGCACAAGGAGACATGTACTAGGAGAGTTGTTATAAGTATTGATTAATGAGGAAAAATTGGGTTTAATGGGGAAATGACCAGCCAGTAAGGGAATACATAAATGGTCTAGTTATGCACTGGACTGGTATAGCAGTTCAAATGAATTAACTAGATCTGTGTACCAACTAGATAGATCTTAAATGTGCTGGAAAAGCAAGTTGTTTGATGATGCCTTACAGTATATTACTTAGGGTACTTTAGAAGACAGCAATATCATAGGGTTCTGTACAGATACAGACACCCTTAAATGAACTAGAAGGATACAAAATTCATGACACTGGTTGGGTATCAAAGTTCATGATGGGATGTGGAAGGGTTGGAGGGACCTGGGAATGGAGGAAAAATGACCTGTATGTAATGATAAATTTTTGTTTTAAGTCTAAAGAAAATCTGGATTTATTTTTTTAACTTTTGGCTGCACTTCACAGCTTGTTTGGCTGCACTTCACAGCTTGTTTGGCTGCACTGCACAGCTTGCGGGGTCTTAGTTCCCCAACTAGGGATTGAACCCAGGCCCTCGGCAGTGAAAGTGCAGAGTGCTAACCACTGGACTGCCAGGGAATTCCCTGGATAAGTATTAATGGTCAGTTCCGGGTGGTAAAAATACAGATGTTAATATTTCTTTCTTTAGTTCAAAACAAAATAAAATAGCAAACCTGTGATGGTTACTGCAGGAAGACCAGGTATACTAACTAGGTCAGTGCTCTGGGAGAGCTGGCACTGCCCTTCCTCCTTTCACTCCCCCCTTCTTCTCCCTGCAGCTGTGATACAGGGCAGCTCTTCCTTTAAATGCTGAGCCAGTGCCTCCCTTTGCTGAGGCCATCACCCATCCTGGTGTTGTACCTGGCTTGCAAAGGCCCTAAATCTGTGTCCCAGGTTCCTTGCTGCTTCCAGAGTGTAAATATCATGCCCTGAAGCATTGCCTCATAATTTTAAGCCTAGTAAGGAACACAACGCAGCAAAAGGTTCATCTAAACTTCCTCCTTCAGACTGAACCAGTTCTATTCTCCGAGCGTCTGCGATCAAATCCTCGGCATCTGAGATGGTAGAGGTTTCTCTGTCGGGACTTCCTGCCCTGGAGTTGAGTGGTCCTTTTGCGGGGTAGGCTCATTTAATATCAGCTTTTGTGCTCTATTGCACACTCGGATTTGAAATAGGACCTTGGGCTCCTGCTTATAATGTTTGTCACTTAGTTCTAGCCCTGAATAAAAGAGAAGGGAATTTTACTTGAACCTACAGGTGGGTTCATTTTGTTTTGTGTAACCTGGTGACACCAGACTTTGCTTTCTGTTGTGGGGCCTTCTGAGGGTAGAATGGACTTAATATAACTCCCATCTCTTAGCTAAAAACTGCTTGTCCTTACCCCACTCCATATGCAGATACACTGTTGTCATTACTCTAACTGTATATGAGGATGAACAGCCATTCACTTCAGACCTTATTAGGTTCTGTGGCTGGCCCAGCACCCATTTTGATCTTCTTGCTACCATAGTCAGATTAGGGCCAGTCTTGGGAATTACATTTTTCTGCTCCATCATCTAGGAACAGAGCTCCTAGAGAGCAGGCTGGCCTGAATGCCTTGTCCAACACGTTGTGATGCAAACTTTCTAACGGATGTTGGTGTTCTGAAGATTTGGGAATCAGACCTTCATGCTGGCTTGTAGACTTAAGAGGTGTAGGTAGCAAATGGATGTCAGAGCGAGAAACACAGTCATAGGTACCAGGTGCCATCATTATTGAGTTAGTCTGTATGGTGAGATTGGCATCAGAGCAAAAATTGGTGCAGGGAGCCCTGGCTGGTTAAATAAAGATTTTATGCAGATGCGGGCTCATAGGCCAGGCTGGTGTACTAGGGCAGAATGATGTGGGCTTTTGTGAAAGCTAGAATTGGTGGAGTGAAGCATGATTCTTTCCCAGGACAACCTGCCAACAGTACTGACACTAAGTGGTGCTGGGTATTTTTTCTTCTATGATTTTCACCCTCAGGTTTCTGAAGAGTGACCAAAGAATTGTGTCTGGCATAAACAAAACTATAGCTTTAAAGAGCCCAGGAGCCACTTGAGAAAGGCAAGGTGGGAGTAGGGGCCCCTGGGGCTGAGCTGTGACTGTGCCTGCTCCGTCCTTTCGGCCCACACACAATAAGGCCTCTGATGTTGTCTCGTTTCTCACAGAGGAGAAATGGCTCTGAGGAAGGTCCTACAGCAGGAGCTCAGGCTCAAGAATAGGGCTCCCATACCTGGGCACGGCATTTGCTGCCATCAGTGGCTATGCTGGGCTCCCACATCTGGCTGGAGATTGCCTCTGCATGTCTGTGCCTCCTGCAGAGGAGGGTGCTATAGTGAGTCAGACTGGCATGAGCTGGCCGCGTCTGCTGGCAGGCACCGTGCAGACAGCCAGCCGGAGGGAGGGCAGCTCTTCCCAGAGGCCCGCCCTGAGAAACCACCGCTGAGGCTGCTGTCCAGGGGCTTGGGGGAGAGTCCAGAGTGTGTTTTAGGTAGGATGGGCAGCTTGTGCTCCGGAGAAGAGGCTCATTGGGCAGGAGAGCCCTGACCCTCCCTGCAAGGGAGGCTCCGGGGCAGAGCCTGAGGGGATAGAAAGCTAGTTGGTGACCTGGGCATGAGACATGAAGTCCCTAGTTTGGTAGAGGGCTTTAAGGACGTGGTGAGATCTTGTAGGAATATGGACTTGCTGACAAGCCAGCTCTTTTGGATTGCTGGTGTGCAAATGCACTCAAACAAAATTTCACTTGTTATTTTTGTACCTAGTAACCTGGGTAAGCAAAAGATCAGAGCTTGCAGACCTCAGATTTTTTTTTTTTTAATATTTATTTATTTATGGTTGTGTTGGATCTTCGTTTCTGTGCGAGGGCTTTCTCCAGTTGCGGCAAGCGGGGGCCACTCTTCATCGCGGTGCGCGGGCCTCTCACTACTGCGGCCTCTCTTGTTGCGGAGCACAGGCTCCAGACGCGCAGGCTCAGTAGTTGTGGCTCACGGGCCTAGTTGCTCCGTGGCACGTGGGATCCTCCCAGACCAGGCTTGAACCTTTGTCCCCTGAATTGGCAGGCAGATTCTCAACCACTGCGCCACCAGGGAAGCCCTCAGATTTAATTTGAGATGGTGAAATAGGGTTAGTGTTTGAGCCCAGTATAGTTGTATCTGCTAATAGCATCTCCTGTCCTTGAGGCAGCCCTTCTGTACCAGAATATCCTTGTCACAAAGATTTTGCTCTGATGCTTGAGGACAGACTAAACAGGAAAAGAATTTTGTTGGATTTGGGCATGTGACTAACAGGTTTTTTGGCACAGAGTAGTCCTATGGACCATATTAACCTTGTTTTTTTTTTTTTGCACTTTGAGATTCTGAATAGATCAAGGTTGGCTGTTTTTTTTTTGGCTGTGCTGTGTGGCTTGCAGGATCTTAGTTCCCCAACCAGGGATTGAACCCAGGCCCAGCAGTGAAAGTGCCAAGTTGTAACCACTGGACCACCAGGGAATTCCCAAGGTTGACCTTCTTAGGTCAGTGAAACTATCCTGCAGTGCATTTGTGATCTAGGGCCTAAGATGCATTATCCCACCTCTACTGTGTTTAGAATATTCCTGAAGTGCCTAGAGCAGCAGTTGAATAATGGAACGGGGAGCTTCACATTTGTTTTAATTCCAACACTTTTACCAGGATGCTTTTAAATATATCATGTTCAGAAGAGGTACATTTGTAATTTTTCTTATTATGAAAGTGTTTAGTATCAGTAAATTTTTTAGTAAGGAGAAGAAAGAAATTTGCAATTTGCTGTAATCCTACCACCCAGATAACATGTTGATAATATTTTGTTAGATATCCTTCCAGTCCTGTTATGTATGTTTAATTTATTGCCCCTTCCTGCCCCCACCCCACAAAGAAAAGGGAGAGGGACCAGGTTCTTGTATAGAATAGTGAAATGTTAGTAAACCAAGGTTTAAAGAGACTTTAAAGGAAGGCAATCTTTGGGATGTTAGGGGAGGGGATAAAGCATCGCAAAGGAGCCATTAAGAACTGTCTTACCTGCGAATTTTCTGTTACCAGTTTCTTGGTATTTTCTTGGGTGGCTTCTGTGTTTTCATTTATAACAT
Source organism: Monodon monoceros (assembly GCF_005190385.1). Classification (NCBI taxonomy): domain Eukaryota; kingdom Metazoa; phylum Chordata; class Mammalia; order Artiodactyla; family Monodontidae; genus Monodon; species Monodon monoceros. The sequence continues at coordinate 74,374,835 of NW_021703778.1, read as the reverse complement.
AGCTGAATCTCTAGGAACAGCTACTACCTACTACTACCTGGATACCTGGTTCTTAAGGTAATTTCTCCATTACCCCAAAGAGCTTTAGGTGCACTCAGCTATTACCTTAATCCTTGTACAGTTCTGCAGGGCAAGCCTTTCTCAGCTCCGAGCAGTCTTTGCAGGTGGGACCAAGGAGCCACCCTGAGCCAAAAAAAGAGCATTATGTCACTGGAAGCCCAAGCCCAGAGAACACGATAATCAGTGGCCCCAGCCGGATCTTTGCAAGGAGACCCTAATGTCTCAGGTCTAGAGAAGATCCAACTGATGATTTTTTTTTTTTTCTTTCGGTATGCGGGCCTCTCACTGTTGTGGCCTCTCCCGTTGTGGAGCACAGGCTCTGGACGCGCAGGCTCAGTGGCCATGGCTCACAGGCCTAGCCGCTCCACGGCATGTGGGATCTTCCCGGACCGGGGCACGAACCTGTGTCCCCTGCATCGGCAGGCGGACTCTCAACCACTGCGCCACCAGGGAAGCCCCAACTGATGATTTTTAAGAAGAGTCGGGTTAGTCACTTCAACCCACTCATTGAGATCACAGTACAGTCCTCGCACTGGATGACTCCCTTTGCCTGGAGGCCACAGCAAGGCCTGTGTGTTCCAGTTGCCTTGGTGTGCCACCAGGCACCATCTCTTCAATAATGTTCCCTTAACAGCCAGACTCACCTAAGCCCAGGTGCTCTGGAGCTATATACACCCTACTTCAACCGTGAGTGCAGGTAAAGGGACCCTGGCTGTCCAGGCCGTGCTGTCAGGAATTCAAAAATTCCTCGGATTTTGTGGGGAAAGGGACATAGGTATAACTTTGATTTTGACAAAGAGGCATTAAGATACTCTGAAACATCATTCAGTAAACAACTGGAATACCCCCAAGTACTTGGTGCTAAGGGATACAAAACCAAATAGGTTACGGAGGAGAGGATGTTTTCATTTTGGTACCTGGTATGTTGTAGGGAGTTAGGAAACACATACTGAAAGGAACAGTATATATGCCATGTGGAATAGTTAGCTGGTATCTTATTTTCTTGTTTTTAAATATTTAGTTTCTGTAGCTGGGGACTTGTAGCCATCAGTTTTCAATAGCTTACAGGAAATTCACTCACAACTGGTCGCAAAGCTTCTTGGGCTTTTCTGGACTTCTTGAGGGTGGCAGAGATGGGTTTAGATGCATGCTTTGTTCGAGCCACGCAGAGAGGCCACAGAGTCGGGGATGGAGGAGGAGACAGAGTAAGGGTTACATGTATGGGGTGCCTTGATTTGGAGCCCTGAGATTTAGGAGGCGGTGGGACAGGGCGAAAGAAGGGCTTGTTCCTGAGCCTGGGCTGAAGCACTTAGGCGAAGGATTTGAGAAGGAATAACCCTTGGTCTGAAAACTTGAGGAAAGGAATGGCATTCTGATGAGGCATGTCAGGCTTCTGGCTCACATCCTTCCCTGATGGTTCTTGAGACACTGCTTGGAAGCTTCTCAAGTCTCTGTCTGTAATCAGCTAACTAACCGGCTGAGTGAGTTTAGTTGTAAAGTCAGTAATGAAGAAAAGCAAAGGTCAGGGGCAGTTGTGCCCCTGGTCAGGATTGTGACCTGGGCTGATTAATTACCTGGAACAGACGGTCTTTGTCACTGCGGGTGGTGTACTTGTCAGTCTTAGAAGGGGAGTTGGGTGGTGCATTAGAAGATCAGCTGGGGGAAGGGTTTGACAAGCGTTAATTTCTTCATAGTGCAACTCTCCTGTTAATGTAATTGTAATAATTTTAGAGCCAGACTGGTACCATTATGCTTATCCTTGGTTTGATGCAAATTGCTTTGCACGTCCTAAAGTCCTTCTGACCAAAAGTACCATATGTAATTTTTAGGTACAGATTCCTGGGATGAAAGATTTTGCATTCAGGGTTCTGGTTGAACTTTGCTTCCTGTCCAGGGACTGGTTTTTATTGCTTGTCAATGGTCTGGGACCTACTCTCCAGCCTAGGATGAATTGAGTAATGGACTTACGTGGTCCTGTGGGTTAGAACTAGGAGGACTGCCTGGATAGTGGTTGTCTCTATGACCAGGAAAGTCACTTTGGGTTTGGGTGGGGATTAAGAGGCAGTGTGGGTGCGCCTCCCCATAGCAGATGTTTGTAGCTTTGAGACAGCTTTTCATATAAAGATCTAGATTCACCAAGGTACTAAACTAGGGGTGAGTTTTTATATCCCTGGAAGATTGGTTGCAACTTCCTTTTGAGGAAGCTCCTGCAGTGCATGTAAAATGATGTTATTTTTATAGGATTAGCAGGGAAGTTGTTGAGGTAGATATTAGCCCAGTGTAAGGCAGGCGTGCTTACAGTGGATGCCTGGGCCGTGCACCTGTTGGGTACGTGGTTTTAACTTGTTCTTTGAGGTCTTTTCCACTTGCTCACAATAACGTGAGCCCGTGGCCTGACTTGAGGAGCACCCACACAGCCAGAGCGTGGTGGGGCTTCTTGTGGCTTCTGAACAAAGTGTGCTTGTTGAGTTAATGTGTAAGCAGGAAACAGCTTCCTGTGCCAAGCTGTATATTATAGCCGCCTCAGGCTTCTCAAACTGATTACTCTCTCTTCAGCTCCCCTGGACCCAAGACCTCAGAAGCCATGTCGAAGCCCCATAGTGATGCCGGGACTGCCTTCATTCAGACCCAGCAGCTGCACGCGGCCATGGCTGACACATTCCTGGAGCACATGTGCCGCCTGGACATTGACTCGCCGCCCATCACGGCCCGGAACACGGGCATCATCTGCACCATTGGTGAGTGGGGGTGCCCCCTGCCCCTGAAACATGGGCTTCCTGGGACAGTGGCCTTTCCTCTCCTGAAAAGACTAAGTAAATGTGGCAGACCTGGGTACTGAGCAAGATGCTACAGAGATTCTTATGAGAACTGGTCAGAGGAGTTTGCAATAAAGAATTCTTATGCATTCTGCATTCTGCTGAAGGTAAAATTTAGAGGGTATCTTCCTTAGCAGAGCATCTCAGAGACCTAGGGAAGGATCTTTTTGACACGCTCTGTACAACCAGAATTCTGTAGTTGGACATCTGTCTGGGTTTCAGGGAGAGCATAGAGGGCTGGCCAAGACTTGCCTAGGCTTTCCTAATTAGATGGAGCCTGTAGAATTTGAAGGAAATGGGAGATGTCCTTCTAAATCAAGAAAGTAGGCTAGCACAGTAATAGTCGTGTGTATGTTTTTTAAAGAATTTTGAGTTATTTGGGGGAAAAATTATCAAGAGTTCTTTAAATTGAAGCAAACTTAAAGTGTTATTCCTCCTTTGGATAATTAACACTTAATGACTTTAAAACTTTTTTTTTTTTTCTTAAACTAGGCCCAGCTTCCCGATCAGTGGAGATGCTGAAGGAGATGATTAAGTCTGGAATGAACGTGGCTCGTTTGAACTTTTCTCATGGAACTCATGAGGTGTGCCTCGGCTGGGTAGTTTGGCCACTGGGGCAGCTTGTAGGAAACGGGGTGGGGATGTCGTGTTCATTTAGCCAGGGTGGACTGGGCAAGAAAGTGTGGGTTTTACAGCCAATGGGAAGATTGTCTTCACCAGCCCATCCCTACTTCCTTTTCCCCATCTCCTGCCATCTCAAGTGGCCAGGTCTCCTCAAGCAAAGAAGACCTACTTTGTAATTGGCCCTGGTTCTCCCCAACACCTGTGCTCCATTAGCCCTCACCAAGGAAAGTGTGCAAGGGTTCTCCTGGAAACTCCTCTAACCCATGGAGCTTGACACTCCTGCCCCAGGGTTTCTGTAACAGCTCATAACTGCAGTGACGAACCAGTAAGTTACCCTGCAGGTTATTCTGGCCTAGTTTAGACCCAAGATAAACTGGGCAGGTCCAGGAGAAGGGTTTCCATTATTGCAAGTGAAGACTGGGTCTAATGCACTAACACTATCTGGCATATAATACCTACCTAATCAGCATTGTGTTCGCAGCCTGTCCCTTCCCGGGGGTTTTGGTACATTAAAGTAAAATAAAGTCAGCATACTTCCCCAACAGTCTGGTAGGAGTGTCTCAGTGCTGGGGCTGTTGATGAGCTGGCCTGACTCGTTGGACCTTACCCAGGGACTAGGTGGCAGCTACTGGGAAGTGCTCCATTCGTGCTTCTGTTCCCAAGATCAGAACAAACTCATTTTGAGGTGTGTGGGACCTGCCTGAGGGACAGTGCCTAACCTTCAGGTTCAACCACAGGCCATGGGATTTCATCCTGGTATTAACAGAGGAGGAATGGGTGAGGCAAACTTTCCCTCCTCTTGACCTCTGTATTTCCTGTCCAGGATAAAGAAAATGCTACCCTGTAAGGTCAGGAGGTGAGGGGTTGCCCTCTGGCATTTGGAAGTTGGTGTTCAGTTTCAGCTAAAAATAAAGCCTCAGGAAGTGCAGTCTAAGAGGTGAATCCCTCCTTTCTGGAAACATGAGAATCTTCATTGTAGGTTTTCTAACCCATGTTCCATAAACAGTTTATGGCCTGGCAGGTATCCGGCCTCCGAATATCATGAGGGCCTGACCGAGTTTAGATGAACTGTGCTCAGCAGGCCCCCTGGGCAGGCTAAGACATCCATGGATGGCATTCTGTAATTCTCCAAAGGCACGGTGTCCTCGGCAGGAGTCGCTAGGCATTCCTGCAAGTGTTAGCTTAGTCCGAAGAGAGAGCTAAAGACATCACTGAACGTCAGCTCACAACTGATCCCTACTGCTGGCCTGTGCCAGGGTCTCCTGTGTGCAGGGGGAGTAGCAGAAATAGATTTTAAGAAGTTGACCTTTAACTAGGCTTTATGGCCTCTTCCATCCAGTAAAATAATACCACACAGCTCTGAAATGGCAAGGGCGAGTGGTATCTGCCCCTGCGGGAGCGGGGCTAACTCAGAAATTTTGTGTTTTTTTTAAACTACAAGAGGCATTTGGAGATTATCTGTGCTTTAACTCGTCTTCCCAGATTAGAGTTGGGATTAAAAAACAAAACAAAACACCCAAGTCCCTCTTGTGGGTTTAATTTGAGCTTTTTGACCAGGATAAAACTGTGTGGTCTCTGGGATCAGGGTTTTGGAAACTGATCTGAAATTGTTCTAATGTTAATTATATAATGTAACAGTCTTAGTTTGATGAGTGGCTGGGACATGCTTTACCAGCTCTTGACAATTTTAAATACTCTTCTAAGCAGAGCATTGGAATTGCTTTTTCTCCCTCACTCTGACAGAGGGACATCCACATCCACACGTCTGCATCTGATCTTTTGGTTTTGTTGTTGTTGCATCTGATCTTTTGACAGCTTTGCCACAGTGTCTCTAGCCCCCACTTTGGGCAGTTCTCTTGGGCAAGATGTGTTCTTACTGAATGTGTGGTTCTATAATGCCATGTCGGCCAGAAATGCTGCCTTTTTTTTTTTTTTTTTTTTGCGGTACGCGGGCCTCTCACTGTTGTGGCCTCTCCCGTTGCGGAGCACAGGCTTAGCGGCCATGGCTCATGGGCCCAGCCGCTCCGCGGCATGTGGGATCTTCCCGGACCGGGGCACGAACCCGTGTGCCCTGAATCGGCCGGTGGACTCTCAACCACTGCGCCACCAGGGAAGCCCGAAATACTGCCTTTTAAGCAACATACACTTAGAACCTTCCACAAGGACAGCGTTGATGGATGAAACGAGTTACCCGTCCCTTCCCACCTCCTGTTGTCAGGTGCTGCTCTCCTGGACAGAGGTGATTGAAGGACGAGGCCCACAAAGTGCTGAGTTGGGAGCCTCTGTTACTAGCAATGCCATATTGATAGCACGAAGAACTTTTGACGTCTTGGCTCTGAGTCCCTTTTTAGTCAAACAGGAATGGCAAATGGAAAAAGAGAAAGGGCTTCAGAGGCGAGATGGAAGCCAGGATTTGTTGCAAGTGAGAAATGGCAAAGGTCAATTAGTTCAGAGAAAGGCATATTCCCACCTCTCACTGTTCCACTTTCTGTTTCTAATCAGACTGCAGGAAGTGGTTGTCAGAACCAGGCCTGCATGACCTTAGCAGTGAGTTATTTAGCTTGGGCCACCGTTAGCTTAAGTAAATAACTGAGTTTGAATTGCAGTTGTAATCAGTAGAGGAAAAGCTCAACATTACCAAATCTATCAGTCTGACATTGATGGCCAGATCAGTATTATCCAGATACAAGTCCTAGGTTTTTTACCCCAGTCGTCTGCTTTATTTGCTGAGGGTATTTGATGAATCCTAGAGGGGGAGAAAGGAGACAAGCCTCTTTTATGTTGACATGTCTTGCCACCAAAACGTAAATATTCCGAAGTTCCTAAGATTTGCCCTTAGAGTGGGTAAGGGCTGTGGTACAAGTGGGTAGAGGCCAAGGAGGTTGACATAAGCCGGTAGAGGATGCTCGGGGAGTGGGCAGCGTGAAGGGTATACGCTGGAGGCAGAGGTCTAGAACACCCACAGCTCTTTCCTGAGTGATCAGCTTCAGTGCCGGTCCTAGATCTTAGTGTGTGGGAGGACGCTTATCATCACCCCTCCTTTCCCCCAGTACCACAGAGAGACCATCAAGAACGTGCGTGAAGCCACGGAAAGCTTTGCTTCCGACCCCATTCTCTACCGGCCAGTGGCTGTGGCCCTGGACACTAAAGGACCTGAGATCCGAACCGGGCTCATCAAGGGCGTGAGTATCCTGGGGAGAAGCTAGAGGAAGGCGCAGGGGACCCCAGAGACATCCTCAGCAGTCTGTCCCGGCCAGAAGCCACGTTTCTCAGAGTTTAGGTCTATAAATGAGAGTTTTATCCGTCACTGTAAGAGGTCTTGATTTCATCTACTTCGCTAAGAAACAATACGAGAAAGGAACCTCTTTTACACTCCAAACCTACTTCCAAGTCTCTCTAACTTGGGGGAGCAATTTCTTTGTCCCTTTTCCCCTATCATTAAATAGTATAACTAAAACATTCTAGGTTTCTCTTGGGTTATTTCCTTGAAATATACTAAGTTAGACAGTCTGATTATTTCTTTCCAAAGGAAAAGGCTTTATTGTTATTTGCAGCTGAGATTTCCTCCTTGTTCCCTAGAGGAAAGGGCTTGTCTTCTCCCGCTAGGAGGGCCCGGCTTCTTTGGACTTGTGGTTTACTGTCTTGTCTGTAGAGCGGCACCGCCGAGGTGGAGCTGAAGAAGGGAGCTACACTCAAGATCACCCTGGATAACGCCTACATGGAAAAGTGTGACGAGAACACTCTGTGGCTGGACTACAAGAACATCTGCAAGGTGGTGGATGTGGGCAGCAAGATCTACGTGGATGACGGCCTTATTTCTCTGCAGGTGAAGCAGAAAGGTACGTACGCGGGAGTTAGGGTCTAATTGTCTAAAACCAGCTCCCGTCTCTTAAGTTTCTCTGGCAGAAGATAGCTTATTTGGCTGGCAGCGAGATTGGGTCTCTGTATTCTCAGAAATTCCTTTTATAATAAACTCCTAGCCTCAAAAACAGATTTCACTCCAACTTAATTGAACTCTTGGGGAGGAGATGAGAAGGTTTCTTTTTTTCTTTCTTTTTTTTTTGGCTTTGTGGTGCAGCTTGTGGGATCTTAGTTCCCCAACCAGGGATCGAACCTGGGCTGTCTGTCGTGAAAGCGTGGAGTCCTAACCACTGGACTGCCAGAGAATTCCCGAGATTTCTTTTTTACTTATCCTCACTACTGTAGGCTTTCTGCTTCCCTCCTGCAGCCCCTCAGTAGGATACATAGAGGACTCCAGTGTGCCTGGGAATGAGAGCTAACATTTAAGTGCCAGGCACTATTCTGAGCATCTTACATGATAGTTTGTTTGAATTTTAAAACCATCTTAGGAGTAGATATTATTATCCCTATTTACCTGAGGCACAGAGCGGTTAATTGACTTGCCCACGGTTACACAGTTAGTGGAGTTGGGATGTGAACCCTGGCGGTGTGGCTCCAGCACCCACCATGTGCTATTTCCCAGTTCTCTGTACTGGGGAGAGCCTGCTTCCTGGTGAGGACGCTTTTGCCCCTGTGGCTCTGCCTCTCGTATTTACTCCATTTCACACAGGTCCTGACTTCCTGGTGACGGAGGTGGAGAACGGTGGCTCCTTGGGCAGCAAGAAGGGTGTGAACCTACCGGGGGCTGCTGTGGACCTGCCTGCCGTCTCAGAAAAGGACATCCAGGATCTGAAGTTTGGGGTAGAGCAGGATGTGGATATGGTGTTCGCGTCTTTCATCCGCAAGGCGTCTGATGTCCATGCAGTCAGGAAGGTCCTGGGAGAGAAAGGAAAGAATATCAAGATAATCAGCAAAATTGAGAATCACGAGGGAGTTCGGAGGTAAGTGCACCCGACTGTCCCTGCCCCCTTCAGCCCCAGCCCAGCTCTGAAGAGTGCGATATATCCTGTGAATCAGAATATCCTACGAGGGGGAGTGGAAGGCATTGGTATTTCAAGGAAAAAAAAGCTTCCCAGGTGATTGGGGTGCCAGCATCTTGACGTTGTTCCATGAGCCCAGGGACCAGCATTGGAGAGGACAGGGTCACTGCTCCTAGGCTCAGGAGCCATTGTGCTGTGCTCCTGACACTGCCTGTGTTTGCTGGAATTGGGGACCACCAAGGGGGAAGACATCAGGCTCTCAGGAAGGGACTCCCTCCCTTGGGAGCCCTGTGGAAGCCTCAGGGCCTCGTGTTGACACTGAAGTGTGTGGCCTCCTTGTCTTGCCTTAGAAAGCAGCCGGCTTGGTGATCGGGCCAGCTCTGGCATGGTATCTGCTTCTGAGGGGAAAGCATGCCGTCCTCTTCCAGGGGCACATTGTCCCAGCGCAGGTCCACCACCTCCCTAGTGCTTACCAGGTAGGGCCATATGAGTAAGGCCAGCTGGGTGACATCTGTTCCTCTTTGTTTCCCTACTAGAACCCAGCGCTGCTGACACCCCACACCTACTTGTGGGGATTAGGTGTGTGCTTGGGAAGAGTGGGGGGAGCAGTCATCCTGTTGTGACCTTTCCATCCTTAGCTTTGTGTCGATGTCCTTTGTACCAGGAAATTTGGGGTCCTCCCTGTGCCATCCTGATAAGCCATGGGTGCTTGCTGACCTTGGCTCCAGGCCAGGCAAAGCCATATTCTCATGCTTTCAGCAAGTTGGAGGGGGCCCCCTGAAGGAGCAGCCCTCAAGTGTCCTTGGCTGGGAGAGGCCACGGACCTTTGTGTCAGGAGCAGTCAGCCGCCTTGGGTTCCCTTTCTGCCCTGGAAGTGCCAACTGGAATGAAGATGGTAGAGAGACCCCTTAAGAGGGGCCTCATAAGATGCAGATGGAGAGGAAATGAGTCCATAGGACTTTGGAGGAGACCTCGTCCCCTCCCCTTTCCCCCAGTGATGTGTCCATACTGGTGCCAAAGAAGCCCAACAAGCAGAACTGTTGGCCCCCTTTGGGGGACTGGAGTAGCTGAAACACCCCACCACCTCCATGCATCCATCATGATGTTGTGGGTAGTTGTCCTGGTGCAAGGACGGCTAAGTCAGAGAAATCCAGGAAAACTTCCTTTGCGTCACCTTACTTGTGGCCCCTGTTCCATATAACCTCTCTCTCTTTCCAACTTCCCTGTCAGGTTTGATGAGATCCTGGAAGCCAGTGATGGGATCATGGTGGCACGTGGTGATCTAGGCATTGAGATTCCTGCAGAGAAGGTCTTCCTTGCTCAGAAGATGGTGATTGGGCGGTGCAACCGAGCTGGGAAGCCTGTCATCTGTGCCACCCAGGTATGTGCCTCTTCCCGAGTTTGCATCCTTGCACAGGAAAGCTTTGGAGGCTACCCGGTCTCTTCGCATGGACCCTGCCCCATGTTACAGACAGACAGACAGACACACACACACACACACACACGTATCCTCTCCCCTACACCCCACCACCCCTCCCCTGCCCCCATGCACCTACACGGAGCTGTACTCTGTGCACATACACACGATCCAGGGGGTCAGTTTGTGTCTGAAGACAGCCCAGGCCACGTCTCACGAATACCCCATCCCCTCCCAGATGCTGGAGAGCATGATCAAGAAGCCTCGTCCCACTCGGGCTGAGGGCAGTGACGTGGCCAATGCAGTCCTGGATGGAGCCGACTGCATCATGCTGTCTGGAGAGACGGCCAAAGGGGACTACCCGCTGGAAGCTGTGCGCATGCAACACCTGGTGAGTTCTCGGGGCCCGCGCATCGCCCTGGCTGGGGCTGGGATGGAGGTGAACTCTGGCACAGAGCGACACCTTTTAGGCTTTTGCGCCCACGATCTTTTATTATCCTCCCAAGTTACAAGCAGAATGAGGAGGTGTGTGCTGGGGGCGTGGAGGTGTCTTGTTTTTTTTCTGTTCTGCCTTCCTGCCCACACCCGTCTCCTAGTTCCTTCTGTTCTGGAGGCGGCCACCTTCATCAGCCATAGCACAGTTCACTCCTGTCTGCAGGACTGTGAAGCCTTCCCTTGGCTCAAGTACTGGGATATCTGTACCTCTTCCTCTGGACAGCCTAGAGGACCTGAGTACCTCTGCCCTGTTCTGGGAAAGGCCAAGAGCTCCTGCTCGCAGCTGTCCTGTCTGGCTTCCATTTTGATTCCCCACCTGTCCCCAGCCAGGTGCCTCCCCGACGGGGGCCTCTGGGCCTGCACTGGAGGCTGTTGCCTGCACTGACTTGGCTGCAGGCTGGCCTTGCATGGTGCCTGCAGCAGCGCCTGCTTTGCTGAGCTGTTGCACTCGCCCTAGACTAAAAAGTGGGGTTTAAGTGATGGGTGACAGGCCCACAAATAGAAACAGGTGGAAGGCTGGCTGATCCCGCCTGGCCCTGGGGTGAGAGCATCTGGAGGAGCCCTGGAGGCCACTCCTCTTTCTCCTGTGGGAGCTAGCTTTTCAAGGGTCTCCCGCTCTGCCATGTCCCGCAGCCTGGCTGCTCCTGCTCTAGAGCTTACTGAAGAGTTAACACAGGATGGGTCATCAGGCCTGGGAAAACGAGTGTTGCAAATGAACTTTCACAACAGCCCTAGGTCGCTGTTGATAATGTATAGCTCAGTGAACTTGCCTCCTACCCTGAAACAGTGTTTCTTTAACCTTCCTATTCGCTTTCCAGCCAACAAAGGACCCCAAGCCCTTTGTGTGACACCCCCTCCCCTGCATTCCCGCAAATTAAAAACAATCCCCCAAAAAGAACGTCTGGACTAGATAATCGTCCTTTCCTCCTTCATTTTCTATGTGATTATTAGGCTTAGATGACTTCCAGAGAAGACATGAGGGTTATATTAAATACTTTTTCAGGCATGAAACAAGACACCTTGACTACAGATGTTTTCTGGTCTGTCCTTGGCACCCTGGGTGGATTTGCCCGTAATGAAATTGGTAGAGACCAATCCCTGTCCCTGGCACAGCTGTGTTTCCTGGCTGATATGCCACCCTCTGTGTGTGACATGAGTGCTGTCACAGATGCTCATGCACTATGGGCTCATGGTCATTCTCACAACTGCCCCAGTGGTGAGTGCTTCCTCTCTCCTGGGGGACAGTGGACCTTGAACCTCTCCCCTCTAGAGTGGCTGCCATTGTGTTTATGGGTCTCCACACATCATCCCTTCTCTATAACTGCCTTGCTTAGTTGTGTGGCCCCATTGCCTCCGAGGTGCGAGAGTGACCTTGACCTGATTTATGGAACCATGAAACCACGTAGACTGTAGGGACTTTCATGTCTGTACCAAATTTAACCTCTAAAGGCCTTATTTATGAAATGAATTAGATGGGATATGTTTAATTATAGCCTTAGCGTTAAATTTCACTACTATTATTAAATGTCTGTTAAGTCCTTGTGTAGATTGACGTAATCTCCATAACCTCAGTGAGATAGATGTCACCCCATTTTATAGATGAGGGTACATGGTAATACAGCTTGAGTTTGGACCCAGATCTGCTGACTCTGAAGCCAATGTTCTCTCCTGCAACATGGTACTTGGTCTAGCAGGAGATCAAGACAGGTATCCATGTGGGGCCTGTGCTGGGGCCACAGTCTAAGAACCAGACTCTGGGCTCTGAACCCACGTCTGTTTTTCCATACCCCAATCTTTCCTTTGAACAGACAGACACCTTAGAACTGCAAGACTGGGATTGCATGGCACTGCTCAGGAGATAAGTTATGGGGTCTGGGCCAGTTGGTACAGGCCTCTCCTGTCCATGTCACCAGTTAACACTGGCCAACAGCTTCCCCTCTTACCTGTCCACTGCTTTCTCCTTTATCTCACTGATGCAGTTGATGTCCCTTAACTAAGGGCTAGGCAGTACCAGGTATGGTTCTCCTTCCTGTTCATGTTTCCTGTCCTTTTGGGCTGCATGCATTCCATTCTTGCAGGAAGAAAACCGTTAACCTAGCAAATTCTGCCACTCATCTTCTTATCCTGTCAAATTAATGAGGTGGTATTACTGATTCTTCCCTCACCCATCATTCTCTAAGATGCTGGTAATTGCATTATAACCCTTTAAAGCTTAAATTTTCTTCCTAATTCTTGGTGTTATCTGAGCCAGGTGGTCTGTAAATAACTCAGTGGCTTTCTCATGGGTGTTTTAATCATTTGATTTAATTAAATGTCTTGTTAAACTTACCTGCGTGTTTTCACAGGCACCTTTCTCTTCACATGGCTACTCCTCTTGACCGCAAAGCTCGCCAATTTTCCACCTGCCTGCTTAGAACGCGGTCAAGCCGCGTGACGTTGGCTTTGTCTGACCTCAGTTTTCCAGCACTGCTCAGTGTGCTTGCACGGCATGCCATTGGACAGGCTGGTAGCATCCCTGTGTCTGAAGCCAAGCAAGCACTCCATGTGTGCATGGAGGCCAGGCATGAAGCCTGGTAGTAACCACCAGACAGCCATGTGAGGAGGGAGGCCTGTTCCTTCCTGTGAGCTGTGTTCATGAGGCAGCGTGGTCAAGTCCTGCCAGGGAGCTGTGTAGGCCTGGGAGCCCCGGGGGCTCAGCCTCTGCATGTTTCCATGCCCAGGCACTAGAGCCTGCCACCATATTATCTCCCTCCACCTCCACTGCCAATCAAAAAGTCCTTCCAAGATCAATAGATCCTTCCAGAACGGAAGAATCAATTTCCCCTCGGTTGGAGGGGAAGCAGTAGCAGTTGATGTTTGAAATCCTCCACACATCCCTAAGCGGGCTTTCATCACCCTGCCTCTTCGCATCTGCCTGAAGGACAGACTTAGCCAATTAACCTAAGGTACCTTCCCCTCTTCCTTGCCTCCCCTCCCCCTAAACCTTACAGATAGCTCGTGAGGCTGAGGCAGCCATGTTCCACCTCAAGCTGTTTGAAGAACTTGCGCGAGCCTCAAGTCGCTCCACAGACCTCATGGAAGCCATGGCCATGGGCAGCGTGGAGGCTTCTTATAAGTGTTTAGCGGCAGCTTTGATAGTTCTGACGGAGTCTGGCAGGTAGGGCCCTGAGGGCAGGTAACTTCCAGCCGTTCTAGAAGACAGCCAGGGCCCAGCCCTGCACCTGGGGCCCGCACTCAGGACCTCTCCTTTCACCTGCAGGAAGCTAGCCAGGGAGTCAGGGCAGGCCAGGACCGCAGGGTCCTTCAGCTCGGCAGGCACAGCGACGTCACAGGCGCCTGGTGAAGGGCTGGTTCCTGCGAGTCTTGATCTCGCTTAGCTCAGAACCTCCAGTGATTGGGCTCTTCTTGGCCTCTGTACCCAGGGACATGCTCCTCACCAGCTGTCTGTGCGACTCTTCCCCTCCCTCTCCCGTGTGACACGGCTCTGACAAAGCTCTGTCCCCCTCTCGTCCCTCTGGACCGATGTTGCCCCTCCCTAGATTGCCCGTGAGGCAGAGGCTGCCATCTACCATTTGCAATTATTTGAGGAACTCCGCCGCCTGTCGCCCATTACCAGTGACCCCACCGAAGCCGCCGCCGTGGGTGCCGTGGAGGCGTCCTTCAAGTGCTGCAGTGGGGCCATAATCGTCCTCACCAAGTCTGGCAGGTAGGAGGTGGCAGCGGCTCCCTGGGAACGCCCAGCTCAGCAGCACCTTTCCTTGGGGGTCCTGGGAGCAGTGCACTAAACAGTGCTCAGATGGCACCAAGCCAAGGTAAGACCCCCTCAGCCTGTGCCCGGGACCCCGCAGGGACGGAGCTCCCCTGGCCCCGTGGCCAGGCTCTGGGAGCGAGCAGAACCCCTGCCCTGGGCCTGAAGGACAGGATCCCGGGCAGCACTCATAGGCGTGTCAGACCATTTGGGTCCAAAGCAAGTTTATACCCTCACGATGAACTAGAGACTTAATTACATAGACAGACAGACTGATGACAAATGGTTGATATTTAAAAGCTGTTTTTCTCAAAAAGTAAAGGATAACCAGTTTTGCTTATTCTAGTTGCTATGTGCTCTTTAAAAAGTTCAGTGTGGAAAATTAGTGCTGTTTGCTGACTTGCTATTTGGTTGGTGCACCCGTCCCATCGGCCTTTGAGTCCCAAAGGCAAGTGGGTGCTGCCCAGGAAAGGTCACCGTGGTGTGTTGCTGGCACTTGGGCCGTGCATCCAGGCTGAGGCCTCTGCTCGGCCTCAGGCTCGGGGTCCCTTCCAGATCACTAGGCTGTCGTGCTTCCCTCCCTGGGTCTGGGGTGTGCTCCTCCTCCACAGGGCAGCTAGGGTTTCCTGGAGGAGGCGGGTGGAGAGGAGCAGACAGGCAGCCCCACGCACCAAGGAGCAGCAGGTGGGACTGCCTTTAGGACCAGGACACACGATGTGTGCAGATTCCCTCAGCAGAGGGCTCAGGATGAAAAGCTCCCACCATTTGGGTTGACCTTTGTGAAAAAGTCCAGCCTTTGCTCCTTGGCTATTTTTAACTCCAGGCTTCTGGGATTTCACTCTCAGCGAGTCCTGACTTTAGCGCTTGCTGCCCTCTGAAAGCCTTGTATGGAGGCCAGGCCTTAACGCAGGGCGCCCTCTGCTGTGACATGGCTCAAGTTTCCCTGACACCTGTTGAGTAGTCCTCACGGCTTGCCTTCCAGGCCCCAGTTCCCCCTGCAGGCCCCTCCACCTCCCGAGGCACAGCTGCAGCCACACGTGTACAGTGTCAGTGCTGAAGGAAGCACCTGGCGCTGGGGCTGTACAGGGGTCCCCTCCCCTCCAGAGGCCTTCAGAGCCTCCCCCACTGACACTCCCATCCCCTGGTCTTGCCTCCTGGGTAGCCACCTGTATTTCTAAGCCTCACTTAGATACTCAGGTTTGACTGTGGGGCTCTACAGCCCAGTTGCTGGGACTGTTTCAGGGACCCGGGGGGGTCACGTGGAGTCAGGAGAGGGCACAGCAATAGGGAAGACTTGCGTTGTAGATTCCAAGGGGGACTGGTGGGCTCTGCTCCTGTTTTCTTGCAAATGTCAAGAGTCAGGTGCTATTCCCATATTGCTTGGCTTGTAGCTGCTGCCAAGTACGGGCCGTGTGGGGTAAGTGGGGGGAACTGACCTTGCTGGGTCGGCATGACCCTGGGGCCCTGGCCTGTTGGGAGCGGGGTAGGGCAGATGGGTAGCATAGCTATGAAGAAGAATTATGTGCTGTGGAAGATACAGGGTGATGAGCCGCCCCAGTCTTGGCAGCAGATGTTGAAATGGCCAGAGAGCCTCAGGCTGGCATAGGGAGTTGGATTAGAGGGTGAGTTGTTGCTGAAGGCCCTGAGGAGCTTCCTGGGACACTGTTTAACAGTCTTGTCTGCCCATCCCCCATCTCAGGTCTGCACATCAGGTGTCCAGATATCGCCCCCGGGCCCCCATCATTGCTGTGACCCGGAATCACCAGACAGCTCGCCAGGCCCACCTGTACCGCGGCATCTTCCCTGTGGTGTGTAAGGACCCAGTGCAGGAGGCCTGGGCTGAGGACGTGGACCTCCGGGTGAACTTGGCCATGAATGTTGGTGCGTGGCTGGGAGCAAGGGCTAGAGGTGGAGGGGTGGAGAAGGTGTCTGAGCACTGGTCTCTCTGAGACCCTATAGAAAGGGGAACATGTTGGCCTTTGGGTGCAAGAGCCCTAGCTGTCCTCACTGGGAATGTTCTCTGAATCCTTCATCCCATTCCCTGGAGTCCTGGGCTGAGCCCAGGAGGGAAGAGGGGCCTTTGAGTTGTGGGGCTGAGCACCCCAGGTTCTCTCCTCACTCTCTTCCAGTCTAGGATCCAAAGCAAAGGATCCTCGATAATCGGGGTTGTCCATTCTTTGGCATCTGCTCATCATTGAGGTTTTTCATAAAATTAGCCAGAGCTCCTACACTTGGGGCCAGCACATGTACAAGTTATGTATTCATATGGTCTTTGTCCCAGTATAAGAGTAGGATATCATGTGATGAGAGGAAGCAGCTAGCTGTGACCTTGGGCTGGGCTCTCCACCCTCTAGAGTAGAAAATGAATGATGTCCAAAGATCCCTGCCAACTCTGCCATCTGAGCCATACGGATATATCAAGGCTTCCCTCATCCCCTTTGCCTGGGCTGTGAGGCTAGCGCCACCTTGTGGTGTAAGGGAGTAAAGGCCCGTCAGCCCTGCTTAGCTTCCTCCGACTGTGGGGCAGTCCCCCAGGTGCATACCTTCTTCGCTTGATTCTTCACTCACCAGCCCCTCTTCTCTTCCTCCAGGCAAGGCCCGAGGCTTCTTCAAGACGGGAGATGTCGTCATTGTGCTGACCGGGTGGCGCCCTGGTTCTGGCTTCACCAACACCATGCGTGTAGTTCCTGTGCCGTGATGGGCCCCGGAGCCCCTCCTCCAGCCCCTGTCCCATCCCCCTTCCCCAACCCATCCATTAGGCCAGCAATGCTTGTAGTGCTCACTTGGGGCTGTGGTGTGGCACTGGTGGGCTGGGACGCCAGGGAAGAAGATTAATGCCTCTGTGAAACACGGCTGTTTTTAAGACCCTGCTTGGGTGGGGTAGTTCAGAGCTGGGCCACCCATCATGTGGCCCCATCCGAGCAAGGGACAAAGGAGGGGTGCAGGCAGGACTGGAGGCCCCAGAGCTTCACATAGAGGGCAACAGCTCCTGCTTCTCTTCCTTTGTGTACTCGATTCAGTTCCTGTAGAAAATGGATACCCAGAGAACTCCCAGCCCTGGCGTGGGATCAGGAGATAGTCGGCTAAGAGTAGGGGCCTTAGGGAATAGGGCAGAGGTTCCAGTTTAAGCAGACTCTGGCCCTGGCCCTTACTTGGTTCTCCAGCCCCCTCAGCCTCCCTCACTCCCACCTTGTGCACTTCCATTCCTTCACTCCACTCGACTGTTGCTGCAGACAAACACTCCACCCTCCACCTTCCATTTCCCTCACTACTGCAGCCGCCTCCAGGCCTGTTGCTATAGAGCCTACCTGTATGTCAATAAACAACAGCTGAAGCACCTGTTTCCTCTCTTTTCTGATGGGGGGGGCCGGTGGTTGAACCCTGCCCTCCGAGTAGGGTGAAAATGGCAAGAGCCCTGTGGCTCCTGGTGAGTACTCCTGTGTAACAACTCAGGCCACCTGCCATCCTGTTCCCTGGGGTGCAGAGGTGCTGGGGAAGCAGTCGCTGACTGTCTTGAGAATATAGGTTACCCTTTTCAGCACCCTGGGGTCTAAAAGCTCCTGCAGCTGGGGAAATTTTAACAGCTTGTTTGGACCAAAGATTGGAGAAGGGAGCAACAAGGCTCCCTCCCTCCTGCTCATGGGTAAACCAGGAGTGAAGTGGCCCTTGTCCTGCCCCTCCGCCTTAGGTCTTCCTGCAGTAGAGGCCCTTGATATGAGACCCAAGTTCTGCTCCCAGTTTCCAGAATATTTGTGGAACTCTGGGCTCCCTTTGTGCCCCTTCTGTTTTCCAATGTCCTCTCTCCATGATAGAGCAGGGTCAAGGAAGGGGGAGAGGGTTGGGAATGGAACTAAATCTGGCTTGCACCTTTCCTCTCTCCTGACCACTCTGAAGGACCAAGCCTTTCCTGGTGGGGATAAGAGGGAAGGAGCCCACAGGCCAGGTTCATTGTCACACTGAGCTCTTCTGCCTGTGCCTTCCTACTCGATTTCTGGCCATCTGCAGTCCCTTTCCAGACACCTCCAAAAGATTTTTGCCTGGGGAGGCACTGAGAAGTCCCCAACTTGGGAAAGCACGTGAAATCATTCCAGCTCCGGAGCTGTTCAAAATTCCCACTGGTGTTCCCTACTCATGTCCTCACTTCTCTGGTGTGGAGAGAAATTGAAACTGCCTTGGAGCTTAGCGTTGGGAGGTTTTGGGAGGGATGGGTTTCTGCAAAGGGCTTCGGGCTCCGAGACTAAATGGCTAAAGAGGGAGAACCTGGAGCAGACACCCAAGGCCCTCGCTGGGAAGGGCAGAGCGTGCAGACCCAGGCCGTCCTCCGGGGTAGGATCCGAAAAGAGCTTGGGGCCCCACCTGGATCTGGAGAGAGGGAGGAACAACCAATGGGCTGCGCCCGTCCCGTGCGAGCAGCCAATAGGCGGTCGGGGGCGTGTCATCCGAGGCGGTCGGGAGTGGGCATTCGGTCCTGCGGCGCGGTCCTCGGCGCTCGCTGGAGGCTCCGCGATGACTGCTCTGAGCCCGGGCGAGGCCGCCAAGGCGGGCAGGTAAGGGGCTGCGACCCGCGGATCGGGCTCCAGGGCCCAGGGGCCGCCTCGAAGGGACGCTGCCCGGCGGGACCCGGAGGCCGCTGCGCCTCGGCGCGTTCTACCCGCGGGGCAGGCGCTTCCTGGCCCGCCGGAATGCGGGCTTCACTCCAGAGCGGCGCCGCGCGGGCCCTGGCGCTTCCCGGGCTAAGAGGTGTTCGCGCTGGGGCAGGATGTCAGGCTGTAGGCGCTTCGCGCGAGGGGTTCGAACCTGTCGGATGAGGGACATCCAGGCGGTATCAGGGAGGTGGAGGGCACCCCCCCCCCGTCGGGATACCTCCCGTGGTCCACCATCACCCTCCTCCGCCGCCGTCGCTGGGCATTCATTCATTCATTCCCCAGCCATATCGACCCCCAGTCCTGACTGCCCCCCACCCGAGGGCTGGCGCTTCCCTTCTGGCCCCCGAAAGGGTCAGCCTCTCTCTTCCAAACGGGTCTGTAGCGGCGCTCGGTTGCCCGGGAGGCAGCGTGGAGCTGTCCCAGGACAACTCGGCCGCACCCATCCCTCAGGCTCTTCGCCGTCGGGCAGGCTGGGGCCAGTCTCTCAGCCTCGAGATCTGTTCCACAGTCACCCTCGGAGGAAGGAAAGTTCTTGCAGCTGGGCAAGGGGCAGGGAGGCAGGGCAGGCAGGAGGTGATATTTCAGGTGGCACCAAGAATTGTGGCCTCTGCCCCATGAAGTCTTGGGGCCCTGCAGGTAGGATTATTTGTGGAAGACAGAGCCAGTGGATGAAGCTGTAAGTTCCTGCCCTTGCCCCAGTCCCAAAGCCCACAGCCTGAGCTCTGAAGGCTGGCCATCTAGCACTGGGGCAGATAGGGTGAATGTGGTGTGAGCCCAGTGCCCAGTCCACACAAGTACATGGAACTGGTGGAATGTTTTTTTTGTTTGTTTGTTTTTTTAAGAAGATGTTGGGGGTAGGAGTTTTTTTATTTATTTATTTTTGTTGTGTTGGGTCTTTGTTTCTATGCGAGGGCTTTCTCTAGCTGTGGCAAGCTGGGGCCACTCTTCATTGCGGTGCGCGGGCCTCTCACTATCGCGGCCTCTCTTTTTGCAGAGCACAGGCTCCAGACGCGCAGGCTCAGTAGTTGTGGCTCACGGGCCTAGTTGCTCCGCGGCATGTGGGATCCTCCCAGACCAGGGCTCGAACCCGTGTCCCCTGCATTAGCAGGCAGATTCTCAACTACTGCGCCACCAGGGAAGCCCCCTGGTGGAATGTTTAAGGGCTCCCTCTGTCCTGTCTTCAAAGAGGCTGGTGAGGCCCTACCCCACTGGCATTTGCCCTTCTTTGCTTTGCTTGCCCCACTCATCCTTGCAGGAATCAGGCTCCTAGGGAATGAGAGAATGTCCTGACAATCCGTGATGGCTTTGCCCCAGTGTACACCCCCTAGCTGGCTCTGAAGTCCAGTTCCTTTCAGAGCGAAGACTTATGGGGTTGCAGGGAGAGGTGGCATAGAGGGTGTCCTTCCCATCCTGCAGTGAGGGGGCCAGTATGCTCCTTCCGCAGTCCTCTGACCATGCTGACAGACACTCTCAGGTCTGAGGTTATGGTTTGACAGGACCCGTTAAGCAGTGCACATCTCTGGGGCAAATGGGCAGATCTAGAGCGCATCATGTCAGCGCAGAAGCTGACAGAAGCTGCTCCTGAGTTTCCAGGAGCATTTCTGCTGGGGCCAAATCCAAGTTCTCCTTCCTGACTTGCCTTTGGGAGAATTTTCTGAATAGCCTAGAGGGGACAGCCCAGGTCCTATCCATGCCTTGATGTTACTGGTGGCTTTGAAATTTCTGAGCTTAGGCGAGTCTTCAAAGCCTTAGTGCAGACCAGAAGGATCTGTGTGCCAACCCATCCACCTAGGATGACCCCTTGAGGCTGAGGTCAGCAGTACTCAAGATGGGCTATGCCAGCCAGCCTCCCTGAACCTCCTCCACGTGCCTGTGCTTGGGTGGGCCCCCCTAGTCCTTAACCTGGTTAAGTCGTGGTTTTGGCCCCTGAATGCCACATACCGTACTTATCAGACCAGCATAAAGAGCCTGTCTCATAAGAAGTTCCTATTTTGCTGTGACCTGGGACAAGTCCCCTCTCTGGGCCTGCTTTGCCGTCATAAGGTAAGGAGGTTGGATTGTAGGCTCCTTAAAGGCCTTCTCCATGCAGCCATTCAGTGACTCTGCTAACTAGCCTGGTTTCCACCTTGATTTCTGAAGGTATTTTATCTCTTTACATAATTACTTCGTTGCTATGACTACCTATGGACAGCCCATGAAGTCGAGACCCATGCAGCATTCCACTTTGGTGTCGAGTGTCTGAGTCCGGACACCAGAAAATAATTTGCTTTTCTCCTTTCCTGAGAAGTGAAAATAATTCCCCCCAATTCTGCAGCCATCTCTTATGCAAGGGTAAGTTTGGCAAGAAGTCAATCTTGGCCACTGTGCTGCTATTCACCTGGGCCACAGGGCACCAGTCTGTCACCACATGTTATCACCAATCTTTGAAGCTTTGATTAATTCCCCTGCTGTTTACTAACGTAGGAAAGGAAGGAGGAGGGGGAGGGCAGAAGCCCCCCGGGAACGGAGCTTCCTTTGTAATTAAGAAGTACCTGCCTCCCCAGGGAGTCCCTGCCAGCTACAGCATGAAGGAAGGCACTGTTCCCACGAATATAAGCCTCCGCGGGGCAGGCTGGTGTCTCCCTTCTCCCCACTACAACTACACATTTTCATTAGTTTACAAATGCCTGGTCATAATTTAGGACTGGAGTGTTTTAATAACCTGTGGAGGTTGAGCCGATCTTTAAGTCCTTGTCCTAAGTTAGAGTTTCCTCAGATGATGTTTAAAACCACTAGAAAATCACATTGTTAATTTTTAAGTAGGACGTTGGTTTTGGCTGGGACTATTTTTTAAAACTATGAACTAAAGGGGAAAACATAGTTTTTCGAGGCAGGAGCCTGCTGTGTCCCCCTTTGCCTGGCAAAGTAATAAAGCTATTCTAATCTATTTCACCCTCAAAAAAATATGGACTAAAAAGCATATAAAGAATTAGTTTAAATCAAATACAAATTGCTTTTCCTTCTGACGTGTTGACCTGGCACATCATGGTGTATTAAATAATTGTCAAAATCATACTGGTATTTCATTTCACTGGTGTCTTGGGGTCATCGTTGGTGGCAGCATGGGTCAGAACAGCAGCATGGGTGGGATGCCTGAGCAAACAGCTGTGACTGGTTGTAAGAATGTTTTTCTCACTCCCTCATGTAAAGAAAAAAAATTAAATATTTCTAATTTATGTTAACATTAATCAAATTATTTGAAACTTGCCCATAATCACCAGGGCCACACAAAATGTTATATTTTAAATAATTTTTGAATTTTGAAGGACTATTCAACAATTTTGTTTTGAAATAACCTGGTGACAATACCTCAGAATCGATATTTATATTCATACTGGGCTTCTTTGATTACCAAACAAGTTGAAGATGTTTATATATTTAATTGTTAAATCTTTTCGTGGTGGAGAGTTTCAAACACATACACAGGAAGAGTAGTATAATAAGCAGCATGTGCCCATCACCCAGCTTCAACAATTTTCAAGTCATGGGCCTCCCTTCTCCCTCCCTCCTGGATTATTTTGAAGCAAATCTAAGATATATTATTTCACCCACAATTATTTCCGTGTATACCTATAAAAGATAAGGTCTTTTAAAAATATAACTACAATACCATTTTCACACCTGAAAAGTAACAATAACTTCTTAAAATCATCAGGTAGCTAGGCGGCAACGTTCCCACATCATCTAGTAAATGTTTTTGTGCCATTTTAAAAACTTTTATAAGGATCCAAATGAGTTTTATACAATTGGCTGAAACATTGAATCTATATACCTGTGTCTCTAGTAGTCTCTTGTAATGTATAAATTCCCCTTCTATTTCTTCTTTTTTCCTTGCAACTTATTTGTCGGAAAAAATCTTTTTTTTTTTTTTTTTTCCTATACCATTGCCCAGTTTGCTGGTGCTGTTTAAAAATGTTCCTCTGACTCCTGTATCTCCTATAGATTGGCAGCTGGATCTAGACACTGATCAGATTCAGGAGGTACTGAACACTTGAGGAAACACATAAGGTCTGGTTATTTCTCTTTGGGGCATGTTAACAGCCATTGATGATTATTTCATGTAAACCCATTATTTCATTAGGGATTACAAAATGGTATTACCCCAATTCTGTCACTCTTTCATTATTTATTAGCTTGAATATTTCTATAAGAGAAATGTCCCTTCTTCAACTATTTGGTTACCCCAATACTAGAAAGGGAGAATAAATCCTCAGCTCTTTCCTTTTATTTACAGGTTTTCAAAATAATGAGATGGGTCTCTAGTAATCACCAAAGGTGACCAATGAGTCATTTTGGTATTATTATGATCTCATGGATTTAAACATATTTGATGTGTTTTAGCTCACTGTAGACATTATTCTTATTGATGCTCAAATTGTCCCATCTTGCTCTATCTTCAGGTTGGCTCCTGAATACTTGTGCCATCACCACAGTCTTTTTTTTTTTTTTTTTTTTGCGGTACACGGGCCTCTCACTGCTGTGGCCTCTCCTGTTGCGGAGCACAGGCTCCGGACGCGCAGGCTCAGCGGCCATGGCTCACGGGCCTAGCCGCTCCGCGGCATGTGGGATCCTCCCAGACCGGGGCACAAACCCGCGTCCCCTGCATCGGCAGGCGGACTCTCAACCACTGTGCCACCAGGGAAGCCCCCATCACAGTCTTTGATGGCTTCCTTGCTTTCTGGTATGATTAGATATTTTAGGCCCATTTGTGTATTTCCTGCCCCAAATCTGGAATCAGCCGTTTCTCTAAGGAACACTGGTTCCCTTTTGGGAAATTGCATGACCATAATCTAAGCACCAGGGGTGTTCATTGCTAGCTGAGTATTTATTTTTTTTAAAGTAATCAGTTTTGAAGTTTATCTTTTAAACCCATTTGATTGCTGATCAAATTAAAGTTGTATTTCCTATCATTTTGGGAGTCATAGGCTATATTAAAAATATAGCACAGCAAAGTGACTCAGCCATACACATACATGTATCCATGAAGAAACTTTAAATTATACTTGGCAGTTGTTTTAATAATCTCTCTCTCTCTCTCATTTTACATAATGAGAATTGAAGCCCGCAGGAATTGGCATACTGTGGTCAGCAGGCCAAATCCTGCCCATTGTCTGTTTTTGTAAATAGGGTCTTACAGTCATGCCCATTTAAAAAAAAAAAAAAAAATCTAATGAAAGTGAAATATTCTCTTTCCAGAGACATGTTCCTTTGTTCAGACACAACAGTTTTGCCCCAAATTCCAGGAGTTCACAGACCTTCCCTGCAACCCTTGCCTGGATTCCACGGTCCATTAGACTGTCAACTGGGGTCCATAATGATGGAGGAAGACTTGGGAGGACTGGAAATAACCAGTTGGCCTCATGTAAGAGCAGCAAATGGGAAAGCTAATGGGTCTTGCAGTATCAGACCCAGGAGAGGAGAGATTAGGAGTAGTCATTGCAGAGACTCTGCACCGGTCACACCAGCAGTGAAGATCTGGTTTTATCAAGAAAGGAACATGATGTCAAAAGTTTGTTCTTTGGTGAAGGATCAGTAGATAGAGAGAGGTCCGTCTGGGTGTTGGAAAGAACTTTCTAATAATCAGAACTTCAGTGACATACCTGATAGATCACAGTTACATGTAGGCGCACGTTTTGAAATGTCTTGTGCCTAATTGCAACTTTACTCTTTTTTCACCCCATTGAATATTTACTTCCTTACACTAAGTTCCTTGATATGGATAACACTGAGTAAGGTTGTTTTATTCCCCCCTTTTAAGTTATTCTCGGTTACATAGTTACTGTGATATAATAATAGGAAGAGCCTGAGCTTTCAGAAAGACCTGGATTCAAATCCTTGCTCCACAAGTTACTGCTGAGTTACTACTGGCTCTGAGCCTCCCTCTCTTCTCTATAAAACAGAGTCACATCTGGCCTACTTCAAAGATTCTCAGGCTGTGTAATGGCCTGGTACACAGTAGATGCTCACCAAAAATGAGTTTCCCTGCAGTTCCTCTGGCTTTGAGAATCTGAGACCAGGTCTCTCTGATGATTCAGACCCAGCTGTAAGAAAAGCTTGGTCTTTTTTTACTATTCAAGGTGCAAAGTTCATTTTTTAAAAATAAACTTTTTAATCTTTAGATAATTGTAGATTCACATGCAATTGTGTGAAATAATACAAAGATCTCGTGTACATTTCCCCCAGTTTTTCCCAGTGGTAATATCCTGTATAACAATAGCACAACCAGAAAATTGACATTGATATAATCCCTTTGACCTTATTCAGATTTCACCAGTTTCACATGCATTCATTTGTGTGTGTGTGTGTGTGTGTTTAGTTTTGTACAGTTTTATCACGTGGGAATTTGGCAAAGTTCATTTTTAAAATCAAGGTTTCTTTTTCTGTTGGATTCTGAGGGTTTTCATGTAAGAAGCATGTTTTAGAAATTTGGAATTTAAGAAGTGTCTATTAGTTAACATTGCTGTGCCTTTGGAACAAGTTTTTTTCTTTCTGTGTCTTTCTCCTTTTTTTTCATCCTCTCACCAAATGAAAATAGTTTATTGTGATCATAAAATTTAGGCAAAGTATACTACAGAAAATTATAAAGAAGAAAAGAAACACCTGCAATCCCAACTCAAGGAGGAAAATAATGTTAGAATTTTGGTGAGCATCCTTCCCAATATATTTTATAATACATGCTGTTCTATATAATATTTTTTCCAATGTTCTATAATGCTATCCTTTGTGGTAGACTTATTTTTAATAAGTTTTAAAAAATAATGATAAATATCATTTTAATAGTTACATAGCCTTTCATTCTTTGAATAAACCATAATTTGTTCATGCCCTATTGTTTTTTTCCTCTTCTACAAGTGTAGTGAACTACACTTCAGTGCACATTCTTATACATTTAAATTTGTGTTCAATTATTTCCTAAGAATAAATTGTTAGAAGTGGAATTTGTGGGTCTGTTGAGTATCTACATACAAATGTATGTACGTTTTCACACACTGCCCTCTCACACAGGAGTGTGTGAGACTGCCCATTCGGCAACATGTTGATCAACAGTAGATGTTATTAAACTTTTAAGCCTTTGAAATTTAGTAAGTAAAAATATCCCTTCTATTTTATTTTTAAATATCTTTATTATTTTTGTTGATTTTAAAAGTATTACACCCTGTTATAATAAGTTCAAACAAAACAGAAACTATTGAGAATGAATTCTTCCCTGAGATATAATCACTGTTGTTTGATATAGAACTTTTAATTTTATAAATGGGTTATATCTTGGTTACTTATATATACTTTTCACTAAACAACATATTTTGGACTTTTTTCCATATTAGCACATGCAGCTATACTCTAGTCTTTTAGTAAATTGCATAGGACTCTGTTATATTGATAAAATATTATTTTGGTATTTCCACCTTTTCCTTCATACTTGTTAACTAAAGGAATATAAATTTTTGCCTACTTGTCCATTTATTTCCTTATACCAAGTTCCATGAAATGGAGTTGCAGGATCAAAGGATTTACATTTCTTAAATAATTTGATATATGTTAGAAAGGTTAACTAAGTTTTAAGTCTCATCATGGAAAATAAGAATGCTTATTTTCCACATCCTTTCCACGTCCTGTAATATTGAGCACTATAATTTTTTTAGTGTTTACCAGTAAGATAGGTAATAGAGATATTTCTTTTTTTGTGACTTACCTGTTCATATTCTTTACCCACTTTTCTATTAGATTGTTTACCTTTTTCTTTCTGACTTGGATGAGTCATTATCATTTAAAAACACCAATCCTTTGTTGTTTACATCACCTTTTAAATTTTAATTAATTTATTTATTTTGACCGCATTGCGGTATGTGGGATCTTAGTTCCCTGACCAGGGATGGAACCCATGCCCCTGCAGTGGAAGTGCAGAGTCTTAACCACTGGACCACCAGGGAAGCCCCCTGCCAGTTTAAATTTTGATGTACAAAGGTTTTTAATTTTTATGCAATTAAATCTTTTATGTGTTCTGGGTTTTATATCTTGCTTAGGAAGACCTTTCTCGGTATGTTAATATTCTCTTCTATTTTATTTTAGTTTTTATTTGACTTAGAAAATATTTGGATGTTTAATCTACCTGGGATTTATTTTTGTGAATGGTGTGAGGTAGCCGGTTGCCCCAAGAACATTTATTGGACAATCTGTTCTTTCCTTACTTATTTGAAACAGCTTCTTTCTTACATACTAAATTCTCAGATACCCATAGATCATCTTCTGGACTCCCCTTATGTTCTGTTGATCTATTCATCTTTTCCTAAACTAGTAAGTATTTTAATTGCTCCAGCTTTGTAGTTTATTCTGACATCTGGTAGGGCAAAGCCCTTGCATGGCATTTGGGATAAATTCGCTTTTTTAAAACTTTCAATCTTCCCACTCAGGAGCAGAGTTTATCTCTCCATTTATTCAAGGCTTCTTTCGTGTCATTTTAAAAATGTCTGTGATTTTCTTCTCATAAATTGCTCTACATTTTAAGAGTTTATTCTTGGGTAACTTATATGTATTGCCATATGAATAGAATCATTTCCCCAAATATATTTTATAACTGTTTATTGCAGGTCTACTGAGAAACTATTGATTTTTATATTGATCTTGTAACCACTAGAATAACAATTAACTCCATGAGAGTGTATTGTGTGTCTATCCTTATCACAGCTCTGCCTAGCCCATGGCCCAAATATAAGAATACCTGGGCCACTTTCTTATGATTTTTTCCAGTTGATGACGTGTCCTCTAGTTAGTTTATGTTACCATCTTTCAAACAATAATCATTGCTTTTTATTGGGGCGGCCAAAAAGTTCGGGTTTTTGGTAGGACGGTCGGAAACCCGAACCAACTATTTGGCCAGCCCCGATAACGTATGAACCTTGGATTTCTTTTTCGTGCTTTTGTGCAATGGCTAGAACTTCCAGAACAATGTTGAATAACAGTGGCGAGAGCAGGCATTCCTAGGGGGTTTCCACCAGTTGGACAATCTGGGGTTCTCCCTGGAGGGAGAGGTACCAGGACCCAGTAAGCTCTTTAAGAGTAGGTCATCACCCGGGAATCCGAACCCTTAGACGAGCACGGCTTGGGGGAGCCCGGTTAGCAGAAGCCTGTGGCAGGGCGCGGAGCTGGACCCTCCTGGGACGTCCCAAATCCGGGCCAATACCAGGTTTGGGTCCCGGAAGGGGTGCGGGCTCCCTTTCCAGGGAGCAGAGGTGCTGGCATGGTTGCTGTTTTTCCAATAGCCCTCCAGTCTACGCAAGCTTTTGCTCTTCCGCTTACAGACGCATCGGCCCCCGCCAAGGGGTGGGCAGGGCAGGGCCGGGCGGGCTGGCGCGGGGCCCTGCGGTGCTGGAATTCTGGGTGTGGCTGCCCTCTCGGCGCCGGGTGGCGCTGGGCTCTCCAGCCCTTCCAAGGGCTGGCGCAGAAAATGGACTTGTGGTTCGCGGGCTGCGGCAGAGATGCGCCAGGGGTGAGGAGCGTCAGGTGAGGATGGCTGGGGAAGGCTGGACCAGGCGGGGAAGCTGCGGGCAAGGGCAGCACCCACTCCCTCCCCGACTGTGGACACCCCGCCCAGGGAATCAGGAGAGGGAGGTACAGTCCCATCCCCCAGAATCTCCGTGGTCTTTCACTGGGAGGAAGGCAGGATCCGAGGTTGGTGGGGCGCTGAGCTGGCCGGTGGCCTGGGCTGCCGGCTGTGCTCGGCAGCATCCTCACTTGTGCTCAGAGGCCTCTCCTCACAGTCCGTCCCTGGGATGCAGTCAGCAGCGTGGGAGAGAGAAAGGAGGGGCACGCCTTTAGCACCCGAGTCTGGATTCAGACCCCCACTAGGGCACCAAAACGGTCCTGGCTAAAGCTGCAGATCCGCTCCTTGTTGCTAAAGTTACTTAGACTGCCTTCCAGTCCTCCCGCTGTTTGGCCTCTCAGCAAACTTCACTGCTTTCCCATTCCTCCTTTGAAGTACTCTTTCGTACTTCATGACAACCTATACACCTGGTTGTTTGTGTTTTTTTTTTTTTTTTGCGGTACGCGGGCCTCTCACTGCTGTGGCTTCTCCCGTTGCGGAGCACAGGCTCCGGACGCGCAGGCCCAGTGGCCATGGCTCACGGGCCTAGCCGCTCCGCGGCATGTGGGATCCTCCCGGACCGGGGCACGAACCCGCGTCCCCTGCATCGGCAGGCGGACTCTCAACCACTGTGCCACCAGGGAAGCCCCACACAGTCTTTAAGTGCTGTAATTCTTGAGGTCCCAGACTACTCTCCTTCCCCTCCCTCTTCCCCATCCTCCTAGTGGAGATATAATTCACACACCATAAAATTCATCCTTTTAAAGTGTGCCGTTCAGTGGCTTTTACTGTATTCACAAAGTTGTGCAACCATCATCACTGTCTAATTCTGGAACAGTTTCATCACCTCCAAAAGAAACTCTATGTGCATTAGTCACTTCCCATTTCCCCTTCCCTCCAGCCCCTGGCAACTACTAATCTACTTTCTGTCTCTGTGGATTTGCCAATTCTGGACATTTCCTGTACGTGGAATCATACGATATGTGGTCTTTTGTAACTGGCTTTTCATTTAGCATAATGTTTTTAAGGTCCATTCATGTTGTAATATGTATCAGTAATTCATTCCTTTGTATGGCTGAATTATGTTCCACTGTATGGGTATACCACGTTTTGCTTATCCATTCATCAGTTGGGTATTTGGGTTGTTTCCATTTTTTGGCTATTATGGTAATAATTATCATAATGCTATGAGCATTCCTATTTTTTAAAACTTTAAAAAATTGAAGTATAGTTGATTTCCGATGTTGTGTTAATTTCTGCTGTACAGCAAAGTGGTTCAGTTATACATACATATACATTCTTTTTAATATTCTTTTCCGTTATGTTTTGTCACAGGATACTGAATATAGTTCGCTGTGCTCTACAGTAGGACCTCGTTGTTTATCCATTCTATATATAATAGTTTGCACCTGCTAATCCCAAACTCCCAATCCATCCCTCCTCCACCCCCTTCCCCTTTAGCAATCACAGGTCTATTCTCTATGTCTGTGAGTCTGTCTCACAGAGAAGTTCATTTGTGTCATATTTTAGACTGCACATATGAGTGATATCATACGGTACCTGTCTTTCTATTTCTGATTTCACTTAGTATGATAATCTCTAGGTCCATCCATGTTACTGCAAGTGGTATTATTTCATTCTTTTTTATGGCTGAGTAATATTCCATTGTGTATATGTACCACATCTTTACCCATTCATCTGTTGATGGACATTTAGCTTGTTTCCATGTCTTGGCTATTATAAATAGTGCTGCTATGAACATAGGGGCGCATGTGTCCTTTTGAATTGTAGTTTTGTCTGAATATATGCCCAGGAGTGGGATTGCTGGATCATATGGGAATTCTATTTTTAGTTTTTTGAGGAACCTCCATACTGTTTTCCATAGTGGCTGTACCAGTTTACATTCCCATCAACAGTGTAGGAGGGTTCCCTTTGCTATGAGCATTCTTGTACAAATTTTGTGTGCCCATGTATTTTCAGTTTTCTTGGGTATATGTACCTAGGAGGAGAATTGCTGGGTCATATAGTAAACGTTTAACCATTTGAGTAACCACCAAACTGTTTTCCAAAGCAGTTGCACCAATTTACAATCCCACCAGCAATGTGTGAGGGCTCCAGTTTCTCCTTATCCTCACCAACACCTGATATGAATTACAGTCTCTCGGGGGTGTGAAGTGGTATCCCATTGTGGTTTTGATTTGTATTTCCCTGATGACTAATGATGTTGAGCATCTTTTTGTGTACTTATTGGTCATCTGATATCTTCTTTGGAAAAATGTTTATTTAAACATTTGCCCATTATTAGTTGGATTATTTGTCTTTTTATTTTTCAGTTTTGAGTTCTTTAAAAAGATTTTAATTGTGGTTAAGAAAAACACGTAACATAAAATTTACCATCTTAACCATTTCTAAGTTCATTTGTACCGTTCAGTAATGTTAAATATACGTATTCATATTGTTGTGCAATCAATCTCCAGAACTTTTTCACCTTGCAAAACTGAAACTCTACACCCGTTAAATAACTCTCCATTCCGCCCCCCTCCTCCAGCCCCTGGCAACCACCATTCTACTTTCTGTTTCTATGAATCTGACTCCTCTAGGTACTTCACATAGGCGGAGTCATACAGCATTTATATTTTTGTGACTTTTTTCACTTAGTATGACATCTGCAAGGTCATAAGAGTTTTTCATATATTCTAGATACTAGTCCCTTATCAGATGCATGATTTACAAATATTTTCTCTCATTCTAGGAGTTTCCTTTTCACCTTCTCAATATCATTAGCAGCACAACATCTTCTAATTTTGATGAAGTTCGATTTATCTATTTTTTCTTCTGTTTCTTGTGCTTTTGGTGTCATAGCTTAGGAGACCATTGCCTAATCAAACAAAGATTTACACAAATGATTTCTTCTAAGAGTCTTAGCTCTCACACCTTTGAGTTATTTTTTGTACGTGGTGTGAGATAGGGATCCAGCTTCATTCTTTTGCATGTGGATGTCTAGTTGTCCCTGCACCATTCATTGAAAAGACTATTCTCTCTCCCGTTGAATCAGTCTTGGCACCCTTCTCGATAGCTTCTCTTCTTTATGTACCCACTTTCCCTGGGGGATCTTCCTAGCTCCTGTACCCATCCATGGGCCAATAACTCAGAAATGTATCCCTTCAGCCTGGACCTTTCTTCTGAGCTCCTTACTCATATGTAACTGGATATCTCCACTTAAATGTTTCTCACACATGTTTAAGACTGAACTCATGATTGTTTCCTTCAAAGATGTTCTTTTTCCAGTATATTTTCCTCTCTTTTGTCTCAGCAAAACACAGCAGTATCCTGCTTGCAATCCAGAAATCTAGAGTCAGGTTTGACACTTCTTACCTTATGCCCCACATCCAGTTGATCACCAAGTCCAGGTGGGTTCTACTTGGAAATATATAGTGTGAATCTATCCCTCAACCTCCATCACCACCACTGCCACCAAGACTGAGACCTCATCTCTTTGCTGGAATACAGTCTCCTAACTGGTCTGTCTCCATGGAAAATTCTAAATATATACCAAAGAGGAGGAGAGTTGTAGGAGGGACCCCCATGTATTCATCACCACTAACTACAATAACCACCAACATCAGGTTGTCCCTATTATATCGGTACTCACCCTGTGCTCCCCCTGCCCCACACCCTTTGGATTGCTTTGAAATAAATCTATGTATTAGAGTGATCTGTGACCACGCCCAGGGGTGCCAGCTCAAATGGATGCTGCTCCATACTCTTTAACGTACAAAGTTGACAGTGTATTTCCCCTTTTAAATCCCTTCATTGGTTCCTCATAGCTTTTCTTTTTCTTTTTTTTGTTTTTTACTATAAACAACTTTATTCATGGACTTTCATATAAGTATAAAAGTGATGGATATTAAAATCACACTTTCACATACATTTTCCAGAAAAAGCCAATTCCTGTATATACTGAAAATCAGATATCAAAATCTGGGGGCCCAAAGCCCCCAGAAGAAACCAGTTGCGGGGGTAAGCAGCTATATCTAGTGTCTCCGACTCCATTTCTGCAGCGCAAAAGGCTCCCCCCCGTAGTTGTTTTTTTTTTTTGTCTGTTTGTTTTTTTGTTTTTTGCGGTACGCGGGCCTCTCTCCGCTGTGGCCTCTCCCGTTGCGGAGCACAGGCTCCGGACGCGCAGGCTCAGCGGCCATGGCTCACGGGCCCAGCCGCTCCGCGGCATGTGGGATCCTCCCGGACCAGGACACGAACCCATGTCCCCTGCATCGGCAGGTGGACTCTCAACCACTGTGCCACCAGGGAAGCCCTACCCCCCCCATAGTTTTTAAGAGAATGACAAAAACCCTTACTGGGGCCCACAAGACCCTGCATGATCTAGCCCTGCCAACCTCTCCAGCCTCATTGCTCATCACTTCACTACTCACCTCTACCCTCCAGACACAAAGGCTCTGTTTATATTTCTCATACGTGCCACACACATCTGGCCTCAGGGCTTTTGCACATCATAAACCCTCTAATAAACCCTCTACAAGGACCCCTTCCCAACACCCTCCAATCCTCCCCACCCCGACCCTGCCAGCCCCTCAGTCTGATTAGCATCCATTGGCTGTCAGAGCAAATGCTGCTGCTGCTGCTGCTTCGGGGGGTCTTCCCCACTCTCCATGGGTGACTCAGGACTCCTTGACAGAGGTCCTCCTAGGACGCTGTGCTTTGCCTTCGTAACGTACATTACACAGTTATACTTATGTATCGGTCTCTATAAATATTTGTTTCATGTCTACCTCTCCCACTGGGCATTTTGGGGATAGTAGCGTGCCTTATCCCTCTTCGTATACACAGCACTTACACAGAGCTGAGCGAATACAGGCGTTCAATTGGCATTTGTAGGATGGAGGCAGAGGGGCCGGCAGCCCTCTGAGGGCTTCTGCCAGCCTGTCCTGGGATTGGGGTTTTTCTGACCACGGAGAGCCAGTGGCCATCTGCCCCCTCACCCAGTTCCTGGCTAGGCTTTGTTATTCCCTCAGACAACATTTGCTTTCCCTACTGGCTTGAGACTTTCTTGCCCCTTTGCAGAGGAGTAACTGAGGCCCAGAAGGGGAGAGTGGCTTCTCCAAGGACCCACAGCAGTGAGAAGTACTTCTAGGCCTGCGTCCTGTCTTCCTGTCCCCACGCCCAGGCTCTTCCAGGACACTGAGTCTGCTCGAGACTGCCTGTGCCCTGACAAGAGCCAGGTGGGTCCCCAAAGCCAGAGTGATTCTGAGGTGGGTGTCCCCGGGTGGTTGGAGTTGGGTATGCTGGATGCTACCCATGGATGGACAGAGCTGACTTGTCCCGGGAGTAGCCACACCTCCAGGCAGCCTTGAGTGGGGGTGAGCATCTGAGGGTGTCTGTGGGCCCTCCCCTCAGCCTGCCGGGCAGAGGGTGGCCCCCAGGAGCACAGGGGTGCTCTGTTTCTTCATGAATGCAAGTCTGTGTTTAGACCTGAATGACCAGCTTCTTGTCTGGAAACAGCCAGGCCCCAAGTGGCCTGCCAAGAAAAAGTGGTCTGTGACCAGGTCCAGGGGTGCCAGCTCTCACAGATGCTGCTCCGGCGGTGGGCACTGTGGGAGGAGGCCAGCAACAGGCAGGTCGCTCTCTGCAGAACCAATTCCCTGCTCCATCGTAGCCGGGGCTTTGTAGGAAATCCTGCGTATCCCCAGGAGCGAAGCTTCCAGGTTTCAGCCATTTGTCCATCTGTCTCCCTGGTGACTGTTGTCACTCTGCAGGTCTTTGAGCTCTGGCCAGGAAGGGGGCAGCAACTGCTGGCCTCGTACCTCTGGTGGAGAGAGAAGAGAGGGTGGGATCCTGAGTATGGTTGGGCCTGAGCTGTGGGAGAACCTCTGGGCCCCAGGGGATAGGACGCAGTCCGTGGATGCCACCCAGGTGTAAAGAGGGCCCTGCCCGCTGCCACTGTCCCAGGGGAAAGGTTCAGTCACGCAGGACATGTATGGAGCTTTGCGGGTGCAGTGGGGGGCCCGCTGGTGTCCCCATCTCTACTTCCCATGGGGAGCTCACCTCTGGGCATCCTTCAAGGGACATGATGGGAGGGTAGGGGGGCAACTCAGCTCTCAGTGGTGTAGGCAGGGATGGGAGGCCCAGCGGGCAAGGCTGTGAGAGCCGGCCCCCTTCCCCAGGGCTGGGCCGTGACCTGTCTCAGATCCTCACAGCGGCCCTGACCATCTGCAGGCCAGAGAAAGGATTCTCCCCATTTTAGAGAGGAGGGAGGAGACTCAGGGGGAGATGCCTGGGGGCCACCCGGAGGGTCAGGGGAGCCAGAGGCAAACTTGAGTGGGTTGTTCTCACTCCAGGCCGCGCCGTGTGTTTTGTGGGACTCTAGTTCCCTGGCCAGGGACCGAACCCGGGCCCTTGGCAGTGAGAACGCAGAGTCCCAACCTCTGGACCTCCAGGGAATTCCCTTACTCCAGGCCTTATGTTGGTATCCTGAGGCCCCACTACTGCTAAACAGACTACACAGAGGGGTTTTCCACAGGGAGCATTTGTCTCTTCGGTAAACAGTTATGGAGCACTTACTGTATGCCTGAGGTTGTGCGAGGCCCTGGGGTAAGAGATGAATTTGACAGTCTAGGGGGGAGACTGCCACATCAACAGGTGGCACAGCAAAGGAGGCTACCTGAGCAGAAGTGGGCACAGCGGGGGACGGCTCTGCTCTCCCTGGAGGTACAGGCCGGCCAGGCTTCAGGGAGGAGAGGTCCTGGGGGGTGAGAAAGAGGGGTCCCTACCTCGGGCAGCAGCAGCTTAGCTGAGCAGGGCCCAGGCAGACCTGGGAGGGGGGGCTCCTTAGCGCGGCTCCCGAGGGCAGGAGAAGCGTCAGCCTGAGCACTTTGCTCCCAGATTCTGTCCGCATGAGGAGCAGGGCCTTTCTGGTGTGCTGAGAGCCCAGGCCTGGGTGGGAGGTCAGGGAGAAGGGAAAAGGGGTTGGGGCCCTTTAACCAGGGCTGGTCCAGTCAACCAGGCAGCTTGGCTGCTGAGAGTGGGAGATGGGGCCAGCCTTGCCCCTGGCCCTCCCAGCTCCCATTGGATGGGAGGACCTGGGGTTTCTGAGATCCCTGTAGGTAGAAGGAGTTCTTGTTAGCACCAGCGCTCAAAGGGGTCCTTGTTCAGGCTGGATCTAGCCGCCCCCAGAGGGCTGGGCCAGCCCACATCTTCCTAGCAACTAGCTCACCCAGTGTGTTTGGTTCTTGGAGTAAGGGAGATAAAGCCTAGGGGGTTCTGATCTAGGGAACCCCACTTCCCAGAAGGGCTCCCACATGATCATCTCAGCCCAGTAGACACCCCCTCCATTTCCCCTAGTCCCCCTGTACTGGGCCTGTGGGGAGAGCGGGGGCCTGGCCCTGCAGCAGGAGAGCTCTAGGAAAGGGCAGAATTTGGGTCCCTCGAGCGCTCCAGGCACGATAGAAAGAGTGCACACTTTCAGCCAGACTGGATTTTGAATTCGAGCTCCACTGCTTTCCAGTTATGTGGTCAGGAGCAAAGTGCTTTACCTCTGTGGGCCTCAGTTTCCTCATCTGTGATGGGAATGGTGCATCTCTCTTGCATGACTAGAACTGGACTGAGATTAGAGGAGATCATGAGCCAGATCCATTCACCTCCTTCCCCCTGGGGGCTCCATCGTTAATGGGGCCAGACTTGGTCTGAACTTTCTTCAGAGGCTTCTTCCCTTTCTTGGCCCTGAAGGCGCATTGCAGGTATGGTACCCCCAGGTGTGGGTATCAGCCGTCTATGGAGTCCTGGCCCTGCCAGTGAACCCAGCTGAGCCTCCCTTCTTCACCCGTGAGGTGTTAAGTTGTACTACCTGCCCCACTAGTTGCGGCGAGCGGGGGCTACTCTTCGTTGTGGTGCGCGGGCTTCTTATTGCGGTGGCTTCTCTTGCTGCAGAGCATGGGCTCTAGGCAGGCGAGCTTCAGTAGTTGCAGCACTTGGGCTCAGTAGTTGTGGCTTGCGGGCTCTAGGTCGCAGGCTTAGTAGTTATGGCGCACGGCCTTAGTTGCTCCGTGGCATGTGGATCTTCCCGGACCAGGGCTCGAACCCCTGTCCCATGCATTGGCAGGCGGATTCTTAATCACTGCGCCACCAGGGAAGTCCCATCATGTCTTAAAGGACATCACATGTGTGCCCTCGTTTGTGGTCTTCGGGCAAACCAGGTATGGGGGTTTTTGGTCTTGGCTGCAAGGGCCGGGGCATTGGGAGCAGATGGAAAGTCAAGGAGCAGCCGCGGGGAGCAGACCCTCTTCGCTGTCTCCCGGGGCGGGGCTTGGCCCACGGCCCACCTGCTTCTCTCTTCACTCTCTTCCTCATTCTAGACCCAATCTCCAGGTGCACCCAGTCACTCTGGCCCAGGACACCTGCGGCTCTCTCCTGCCTGTTCACTGCCTTTGGCCCGCCTCCTCCACCTCCCGTATTTCCCAGTTAGGATTCATCAGAAAGGGATCCTGATGGGCCAGCTCAGCTTTTCATTCTTTTTTTTAAAATTTTTATTTTAATGTGGACCATCTTAAAGTCTTTATTGAATTTGTTATAATATTGCTTTTTTAAAAATATATTTTGGTTTTTTTTGGCCGCAAGACATGTGGGATCTTAGCTCTCCGACCAGGGATCGAACCCGCACCCCCTGCATTGGAAGGCAAAGTCCTAACCACTGGACCGCCAGGGAAGTCCCTCAGCTTTTCATTCTAAAGAGGGCGCTGGTCAGCTTGCGGGTGGCTTTGCTTGGGTCTGGAGCACCCCCGTGGTTCTATCCTGTAGCCCGGGTCATCTGTACAAACTGGGTCTCCACATTCCCTGTCATTTCAAAGCTGCCACAGGTAGTAAAGGGAAACGAAGCATATTCCTGGCCCAGGGGTTCTCAGACCAGCTCCTGGGAAGTAGGGATCGTGACTAGGCTGAGCACCTGCCCCACCCTGAGTCCTTTGCCAGGGCTGCTGAGCAGGACAGACGGATTGGGGCCCAGCATGTGGCCCCCAACTCAGAGCCACACGCCCTTACACTCAGTATGGAATTCAGTTATGGGATTCGCTCCCCTTCCCTAATGGGTGGAAAAGGTGAAACTTGTCCTTGTTGTCCTAGATATGGATTATCAGCTTAAAAAAATAAAAAGTGAGGTGCAGCCTCTATGTAAGAAATAATAGAGTTATTTTTTTGCAAAAGGAGATTGCCTTTCCACTTCAAGTTTCAGTGTATTGACGACGAGCCTGACTCTGTCCACGTTATTCCAGTTTCCCTTGGGGAGAGGTCTTGTCAGCCATTTTCTGGGCTGTACTTCGGGCCAGTGGCCCTGAGAGAAAGATAGGGGGGGCTCTTGGGCAGGACACAGTGTGGTTCAGGGCTGGATGCTGCCACACGGGAGGGCTGGCCTTACTTCCTTGACAAAACTCAGGAAATGAACTCTGCGACCTTAACAGATGAAGGAAATCTCTTTTAAGAGCGTGATTCCCTGTTTCGCCAAGGATGTTCCTGGAACTCCAGAGGGCCGGGTGAAGGCACAGGAGGGTCTGGAGCCCAGGTGGGAGGACTGGCCTCGGAGACCAGGAGGTATGCGTCTCCCTCTGAGCCCCAAACAAAGGAGGGGTTTAAAATCACCCGAGAGCTTTTAAAAGCCTGAAGCTGAACCTCATGACCCAGCAATACCAACCCTAAGTGTTTACTCATAGAAACGAATACTTGTGTGCACAAGACACAAGGTGCTGAAATGTTTATAGCAACGGTTTTGTAACAGGCAAAAACTGGAAACTCAATAGTAAAATGCCCCTCAACAGTAAGATTAATAAATCAGTTGCAACATGTCCA
Source organism: Monodon monoceros (assembly GCF_005190385.1). Classification (NCBI taxonomy): domain Eukaryota; kingdom Metazoa; phylum Chordata; class Mammalia; order Artiodactyla; family Monodontidae; genus Monodon; species Monodon monoceros. Next base: position 74,336,681 of record NW_021703778.1, on the reverse strand, counting down.
TATAATGGAACTCTAAACATTAGTGAAAATGCAGAGTTTGCAGCCACACACAGCAGTGTGGATGAATCTCACCAGTGTGTTGCCGAGTAAAAGAACACGTACCACATGATTCCATCCACAGAAAGTCCCCGAAGAGGCAAAGACAATCTGTGTTGTTGGAAGTCGCGTAGGTGGTTCTCTTTGACCGGGGGTGGGGGGTTGGGAGTGGGCAGTGAGACTAGAAGGCGTGGGAGGGGCTTCTGGAGGGCAGCTTCTCCGGTATGCACCGTTTGTGAAATGCGTTGCACGGTTCACTTACTTTGTGTGCACTTTTCAATATGTAAAGTACACATCAGTAACAAGTTAAAAATATATAGTTACCTAAATGCTACCCCCAGAGGTTCTGATTTAACTGGTTTGAGAACAGAGCTCAGGGATCATTTTTCTTTGGTTGGTTTTTTGAAAAGCTCTACAGGTGATTCTAGTGTGTACCCGGCAGGCTACCCTTCCGAGTTAACAGGATGGTCTTTTTTCTCTGTGAAGTAGGTGGTGAGCTGTGTGCGGAGATGTAGAGGTGGGGTGGGGTGAGGGAGCCTGGGGGAATCTGGAGGTGCCCCAAGGTCTAGGCTGCTGAGCCCCAGTGGTGGACCTTCCTTCCAGGACACGCGCCCTCAGCTCCCTGTCCCTAGATGGCTCTATTTGCCGTCTCTGGCTTTGCACTCTCAGGGGCCTGCTGCTAAGATGGGTTTTCTTTCTTTTTTTTTGGCCGCTCCACGTGGCTTGCGGGATCTTAGTTCCCCAAGCAGGGACTGAACCCCGCCTGGGCAGTGCCAGCGCGGAGTCCTAACCACTGGACCGCCAGGGAATTCCCTAAGATGTGTTTTCTGTTTGGAAAAGATCTCTCCTTGGAGCTGATTGGGACCTACGTCCTGCAGGAGTGGGGGGAGCTGGCCCTGGCCTTGAGAAGTGACCCACAGGACACTCTAGCATCTCAGGTGTCCACTAGAAGACAACTTGGGAGAGTGTGGACATCCCCCTGGGGGAGGAGACACACCTGAGGGGACCCTCCAGTGACCACAAAGGCCCAGCTGCCTCCGGCTGCCAGGCCTGGCCGAGTTTTCTGCTTCAGCACCAGCCACGGGCACTGCTGCTGCCCGAGGCTTGAGGAGCGAGGGGAGGGGTTGCCCTGTGGTTAGAGAGGGTTCTGGTGGAGGGGCTGGGTAGCGGGTGGGGCTGCGACAGCCCAGCGGGGTGCAGCCAGTGAGCACTGCTGTGGGGCTGGGAGGGGCCCAGCCTGTGCTTTTCCCCAAACACCCCCTCCCATCCCTTCCGAGCCACTTTACCCTTTTCCGTATGTCCTCTGTCTCCCACCTGGGCTCCTCTTTGATCAGTCAGCCGGCGTGGATTGAGTGCCTGGCGCTGCCGGGCCAGGCTGTCTGCCTGCTCCACAGGCCAGGGCTCCCGGAGGGGAGGGCCCATCTGTGGGTGACCCCCCTCCACTCCTGTCCACCACCCCTCCCCTTACTGCTGGGCATCCATCATTCTCTGTGCCTCCTTCACTCTTACTGCCTGGCTTTAAAATTTTTTATTTATTTATTTATTTTTGGCTGCATTGGATCTTCGTTGCTGCGCACGGGCTTTCTCTAGTTGCGGCGAGTGGGGGCTACTCTTCGTTGCGGTGCACGGGCTTCTCATTGCGGTGGCTTCTCTTGTTGCCGAGCACGGGCTCTAGTCGCACAGTCTTCAGTAGTTGTGGCTCGCGGGCTCTAGAGCGCAGGCTGGGTAGTTGTGGCACATGAGCTTAGTTCCTCCGCGGCATGTGGGATCTTCCCGGACCAGGGCTCGAACCCGTGTCCCCTGCACTGGCAGGCGGATTCTTAACCACTGTGCCACCAGGGAAGTCCCTACTACCCGGCTTTTTTTCTCCCCTCCTCCCTCTTGAAGTGTCATCGTGTCCCTTTCTCTGTCTCTCCTTCACTCATTCATTTAGCAAACATTGGGCGCCTGCTGTGTGCTGCTGGTACAGAGATGTAGAAGACACACCCCTGGTGGAGCTCAGATGTCTAAACAGACAAGCACACTCTGGGGTGGTAAGGGCTGGAGCAGCAGCGTGAAAGAAGGGACCAGGGACCATAGAGGAGGGATGACCAGCTCTGCATGGCGGAAAGCTGGGAAGGCTTCACAGAGAAGGTGATGCCTGATCTGGGCTTTGAAAGATGACCAGGGAATTCCCCAGGTAGATAAGTATGGCAAGGAATTCCAGGAAGAGCAAACATGCAGGGGTGAAGGGCCGCCGCTGAGCTGCAGGGGTGAGGCTGGAAAGGAAGCAAGGAAGGTCAGGAAGGCCAGGTAGGAGGCAAGAAGGAACTACAGGAGGAAAGTCAGCAGGAGGGGGGCAGGCTCAGATCTGGGCCCCAGGTGGCTCTGTTGGCAGTGTGGGTGTGGGAGAGTGCCAGGTGTGGAAGGGCAAGGCTGGGGGCAGGTGTAGTTAGGAAGCTGTTGCCAGCATCCAGGAAGAGGATGATGGTGGCCTAGGCTTGCCTGCTGTAGCAGGAGTGGAGACAGTAGATGGTACGGTGGGTCGGGTGGTGCCAGGCTCTCGGGGCCTTGGCAGTTGACTGGTTGCAGCGGTGGGGAAGAAGCGTGAGTTGAGGATTCTGGCTTGGGTAACTGTGGAGGTTGGGGCCTTTCAAGGGGAAGCAGGTTTGGGGGGATGATGCTGAGCTCACTTTGATGGATTCGTCTAGATGGCAGGCTCTGCCGCTCTGGAGGGACGAGGTGTCACGTTAGGGATTTATCTACCTGGTGTGGATATTTTGAGCCCGGGGGAGGCATCCAGAGCAGAGTGCATGTGTCAAGTGTCCCATGAAGCTTCGTCTGTGAGGTCCCTAGGAAGCAGCTAGACTCAGCCTCTCTGGGTCTTCTCTGCACTGCCTCTCTCTCCCTCTCCTAACCTCTCTGTGTCTCCCCTTTCCTTCTTTTTTTTTCCGGCTGTGCTGCTTGGCTTACAGGATCTTAGTTCTCCGACCAGGGATTGAACCCGGGCCCTTGGCTGTGAAAGTGCGGAGTCCTACCACTGGACCACCAGGGAATTCCCTGTGTCTCCCCTTTCCTGATGGGCCTGGCTCCTCTCCCGACGTCTCTCAGTGCTAGCTGCCCATCCCCTCCCTCTCAGCAGCCCCCTGGGCTGGGCAGGCTCATACTGGGTTCATGGGGTGATAAGTTCAGTATTTGTGGAAGGAATGAAGGAATGGGCAGTTAGCCTGAGTTCCCACTTGGGCCAGCAAGGCCTGAGGGCAGGGCAAGCACAAGTTGTGTCCTCTGGATCAGCATCTTGCCTTTGGACCAGGCTCAGCAGAATGAAAGGGCCTCATCTGAGGAATTTTCAAACCTTTTCTACCCCCTTTAATGTCCAGCATACTGAGCCTCCCGTGCTCCATCACCCTCATGACAATAATGACATTTTTTTGTGGCTTTGATTGAAAAAATAGATACGGTTTTGAAGACCCTTGATATTAACTCCATAGTCTGCACGTGGAGGTGTGATGGGGCTGGATGGGCAGCGGGTATGGTTCCCAACACACATAGCAAGAGCAACTAGGTTGAGGAAGGCTCTGTGGGAGTGGACAGAGACTGCCGGCAGGGGGCGGGGACCCAGCCTGGCCCCTCACTCTCCAGCGCCCTGCTCTTGCCACCTCCTTCGTCTGGGTCAGGGCCCTGTTGGTCCTTGGGTGGACCCCACCTGCCTGGTTCTGTTGGTGAATTCTCGATGACTATCACCCCAGACCTAGCTTTTCCTCTGACTTTGCTCCCATCTCTTTATTTTTACTCATCTAAACAAATACTATGGGAAAGAAGACGAATCAGTAGAAAGTCTGACTTGAAGGTGATTTTGAAAGCAGTGCATTTCGGCCATAGCCAGGGTCTCTGTACCAACAGCATTATTAGGACGGCTCGGAGGGGCTGATTTTCATCGATGGACATGAAAGATTGGCTTGTGACCATCATGTTCATCACATGAAAAGGGGTTGCTTTGAGTTTGAACATATTTGAGTCATTTACCCCAAGGGACTCCTGTTTTCTTACCGTTATTTTTTTCACGGAGATGCTGTGGGAATCGTGGCAGCCTTTTTTTGTTATTCTCACGGCCCATCTCTCCTCCAACCTCTGTTCTTGATCTCACTTACACTGTCCACACAGTCCTTCCTCAGACATGTCACGTCACGAGTGCCTGCTGCACGCTGGTGGTGCCCCAGGCTCAGGGGCTACGATGTTGCAGGAGGTGTCCTGGAGCCCCTGGAGGTGGGCAGTTAGAGCTCACACACAGGTGCCCGAGAGGGAGCCTGGGGTTCGGGGCTGAGAGCCTGCAGTAGGGCTCATCACTAGGCTGGGGGAGGACTGACGGAAGGCGCCCCTCCCTGAGGTCACATTTGAACCTAAGGATGGGCTGGGTTTAGAATCTACGCAAAGGCGTGATTATCACGCAGGGTTAGATGATGGAAGCCAAGCACGATTATAGTCCCACCCAGCTGGTAAGGCTCAGCTTCCTTTTCTCTGGGAGTCCTGCTGTAACTCTTTCACTCTGTGTGTCCTCTGAGCTCCTGCAGCCCTGACAACTCGTATCACACTTTCCAGTGCCTGAATGACAGGCTCCCTGCCTCTGAAACCATGATCAAGTTCCTCCTTCTTCCTCTTGGGGTCTTGTTTTATCCTTGGTCCCCAGGGCTGGAGTGTGTTCCTTAGAGCGGAGCCCACACCCATCTCCTCCCTGGTGGCCCCGTGGGCTCCTGGGCTGCAGGGTTCAAAGTCTCTAAGGCTCGGTGTTTTGACTTGTACACACTCTGCCTCAGGGGCCTCTCATCCTCAAAGCAAGAAAGAAACAGAGAGATGAAAGAGAGGGATGGGATGGGCCGCACAAAAATTAAACACAAGTACAGCAACAATACCACAGAACTGAAAGGCAAATGGGGGAAGTGTTTGCAAAAATGATAAACTAAGGATTAATCTTCTCAACAAAGAAGGTATACAAATCAATAAGAAAGACATGAAGATCCTTATAGACAATTCACAGATGAAATCCCAGTGGTTAATATGTATTTGGCAAAAATGTTCCACCTGTCAATAAGCAGAAATAGAAATGAAAACAATATATTTTCACCTATCAAATTTGCAAAGGTGAGAAAAAGATAATACCCAGTGTACGGCCTGGATGTAGGGCGACGGGCACCCTCATACAGTGCTGATGGCCATGCTCGTTGGTATAGCACCTGGAAAGCATTTTGGAAGTGGGTCTAAAGATCCTGAGAAATGCTCATTCTCCATCCACAAATTTCACTTCTGAGAATCTAACCAAGGAATGAATAGTGACATGGGGAATTTCTCATGAAATTATGTTAAGCAAAAATAGGGCATACAAATTATATGATATATAATCCCACTTATGTAAATTATATATTTATGCATAGATGTTTTCTTTGGGTGATTTTGGGGGAATTTTTTTCTTATGGGTGATTTTTGATCATAATGCTTTATATATTTTATATTTCTCATATTTTCTATAATAAGCATTAAAAAAATCAAGGGGGAGAAGTCTCTGTGAAATGTGTTATGATGGACCCAAATAAATTCAGAAATTAACTTTAGGAGTCAATGGGTCACATCGCTAGCACTTGAAAGATTCAGGACATACATGATATGTGCACCAAAACTCACCGTGAGGTTGAGGACAGAGGTCATCAGGCCACACGGCTGTGGTTGGGCTCATTTGGTGGGTGAGATCACCTGGCTCTTTGCTGTGTGACACTGGGTGCAGCCTGTCCCTGGCAGGTCTCAGTTTCCTATCTGTACAATGGTAGGGTGGGAGGAGGGTCAGATTAATAATCCTGGAGGGGCTTGGCAGATCTTGGCTAGGCAGTAACTCTTCTTTAATTAATTAATTTATTTTTAAATTTAATTTTATTTTTAAAAATATTTATTTATTTTGGCTGCACCGCGTCGGGATCTTTGTTGCGGCACGCGAGATCTTTAGTTGCGGCATGTGCACTTTTCGTTGCTGCACGCATGTGGGATCAAGTTCCCCGACCAGGGATCGAACCCCGGCCCCCTGCGTTGGGAGCGCGGAGTCTTACCCACTGGATCACCGGGGAAGTCCCGGTAACTCTGTTCTTGAAGAAGAGAATTTGACTTTGCCTGGTGACACTGCCGAGAGGGACGGAGCGCTGGGATCTGCAGGTTCCAGGTTCCGGCTCCTTACCTGCTGAGAGACCAGTGCACAGACCCCGTTACCTATTCACGACCACCACACTGCCCTGCCTTGGCCCTGCTTCCTGGCCACCCTCTCTTCCCATCAGCCCTGGGCCCACCCAGCTGCGGCTAGTTTGCCTGCTCAAGCTTTAGGCTTTCTGCTCTGGAGGAGCAGGAAGGGGAGGACCCTAGGCTTTGGAGCTGTTTAGTGGAGGCATGAATTCAAAAGCCTTTGGGGAGCCCCACCTGCCTATGGAGAGGTTGTCTACCCCCTCTCGGGCCCTCTCTATGGGACATTTTTGTGATGGTTTGGCTCTCAGGTCCGAGCTACCCTGATGGTCTGAAGGCATTGAGGCCACTTCCTGGTGTGGGGCATCCCCGCCCCCTAAGCCCACACTCAGCTGTGGGCTGAAGTTCACGACCACATCTGCGCAGTATCAACTGCTCAGCCTTGATGAGGCCTCCTGTGCTCAGAATCCTTTCCCAGAAGCTGATGGTTTATGGTAATACTGCCTGGGCTCCTCCGAAAGTTTTGCTTTCGGTCTGGAGCAAGTCACAGGGTCCTCCCTCCCAGGTGCCTTCTCAAGGGTGGGGCTGGAGGCCTAAGAGCTGCCTGGGAGATTGATTTTCCTTCATACCCAGGCATAAACTGGACTTCACGCTTCCAGGAAAGACAGTGAGTGAGTCTCCTCTCTCTGTCAGTTGCCCTGAAGCCCTGCCTGGGCTGCTGCCTCTGGACTGTGACATCTTCAGCGCACCTTGAATAGCAGGGCCGGTCTTGGGTAGGGGGCAGAGGCAGCTGCCCTGGACATGGTGGAGCTGGCTGGGAAAGGTGTCCCCAGAAAGCCCCCCTTCCTGATGAGGGCCTGTTTCTCCTCAGTATTCAACAGGTGCACGGAAAGACGGCTTCTTTGAAGAGCACGGAGAAACTAGGCAGGGTCCAGAGACTCCGAGGCTCCAGGTGAGGCCCCTCTCCCGATCAGATATACATACTGGTTGGGGGTGGGAAGCCCTCTGGAGGTGACCTGTTCGAAAGGGGGCCTTAAGGCTGCGTCAGGGGGTTAGGTTGGGCATAGGCTGCCCGGGGCCTCTTCCTCCCACTCCCAGGCCTGTCCCAGCGCACTGGGACCTAGCAGGGTCCAGGCTTCTCGGGTTACCAGCCTCCTCCCTGCCCACCTGTCCTCAGGCCAACCTGGCCGGGGCAAAAGTTTGCATTTCAGCACCAGCCCCTCTCCGCCAGCCCTGGTAGCTTCCGTCAGGTCAGGTGAGTCTGCCCAGCCCCTCACTGCAGAGCTGCAGGCCCGGGGAGAGGGCAGTCCTGCTGGGATCATGGCCCATGGCCAGGCCCTGGAGCCGTGAGGCTGACGCCCCCACCCCACCTGCTCCCCATCCCTGTGCCTCCTGCTCATTCACTCTGCGGTCCGCTCCTCTGCTTGCGCCTAGGTCAGAAAAACGGGAGAGGGCTTTTGACACTCAGGGGTGGGCAGCTCTGGGACATCGAGGCTCAGGCCGAGCATACCTCCTGGGGGCGGCTGCTCACAGCTGTCGGGGAAGAGGGCTCTCAGCGACCCCTCCCTGCCTCAGGAGTGCTCCTCCCCAGGGCGAGCTATGCGCTCGCTGTGAAGGGCCCCAGCCTCCAATCTCTGCCCCAAGCTTGTGGCTTGAGGCCAGGACAGAATTGGCACTAAGGATGCATGGGTAGGACTTTGAGGGTTCCTTGTCCCTGGAATGGCATGTCTCCTTTGCAGTATGCACTGGCCAGAAGGCTTGAAGGGTGAAGACATAAAGAAGTGCGGCCGAGATGGGGTAAGTGTGGGGAAGCCGACTTCTCACTGCCCACTGAGAGAGGGGTCCCGGGCTGCCTGAACTTGGTGACTGTTGGCTCCTTGGCCACAGGCCTGTCACCAGGAAACCTAGTGGGTGTCCCCTCCTGGGTGGGAGTTGTGTCCTCTTCCAGCCCTAGGCTGCCCGTCAGGACCTCGCGTCACCAGGAGACAAGCTGTGCTTGGAGCTCAGCCCTCCACACCCACTGGCTGCTTACCCACTACTTCATGCTAAGTCACCGCAGGACCCCCACCCCTGTGGCCTTATTTGCTGGTGGCTGGAGCAGGGCCCTCTTGTGGTCCGATCTCCTGGGACTTCTCAGACCCAGCTCGTGTGTTTGCAGACGCTACTGAGAAAATACAACCAGCAATATCACAAGCTGTTTAAGGACATCCCCTTGGAGGAGGTGGTTCTCAAAGGTGAGCTGTCTCCCCGGGTGGCTGGACAGGCACCTGCAGTGCCCAAGGCCCAGGTCCTCTCCCCTAGAGCTTCCAGGCACAAATCAGATATGGGAACTGGCTGCCCTTTGAACGTGCCCTTTTTTTCTTCAAAAGTGTGAGAAGAATGGGCTGATTTGAGATATGAAGTTGAATTTTACAAAAATTTTCTTGAGGAAATGTTGGGGCTTCCAAATCTTATTTCTGTTCTGCTCTTATCAGTGTCTATTCTCTCCTGTTCAGGCCTGCCGGGGAGTGTGTGGGAGCATTTGCACAATCAAGGCCCTCTCTCCCTGGCAGGGCAGGGCAAGGAGTTCTGCCTGTGGAGGTGAACATCCAGGCTTAGGGGACCAGGGCAGAAACCTGCCGGACCTTTTGGGGCATGGATGGAGGCAGAGGAAACATCTAGCAGTCTGGTGGGGTGGGAGCGGTCAGGAGTCACAGGAAAGGATGCTAGGGTACTGGGGGAATGGGTTGCTGGGGCCTGGGATTGGGAAGGGCACTGAGGAGGACAGTCCCCGAGGCTGGACTCTGGACTCCTGAGTGGGAGGACCCAGGCCCCGGGGCTCCCAGGCTGGCCTTGCTCACGGCAGTCTCCTGTGACTTCCCAGTATGCTCCTGCGCCCTCCAGAGGGACCTCCTTCTCCAGGGCCGGCTCTTCATCTCCCCCAACTGGCTCTGCTTCCACGCCAGCCTCTTTGGCAAGGATATCAAGGTAGTAATAAGTGGTAAGGGCTGCCACAGCCCAGGGAAGAGACGTCCCTGCCCGGTGGGCGCACCTCAAGTCAGGCCTGTCCCTCCACACGCTGACACTTGGTGAGGCTTCTCACTGTAGGGCATCCCACCTGGTGTCCAGGGCAGCAGCCCCACCCTTCCAAACAGGGGCCCCAGTCTAGACTCCACATCTGGCCTGAGCGGCCTGAACAGTTCACTGCCAAATTATTCTGCCTACGGGTACCTCCAAAATGCCTTCAGAATCAGAGTGGGATGTCACACTTAGGGGGGCCCGAAAGTGGCCACGGTGCATGGTGGCTCAGGGAACTCTGTTACTGCAGTATGGGATTCACCAGGGCAACCATCCTTGCCTCCTGGACGATGGGGTGAGAGGCCGGAGCAGCGCGTGCGGCCAAGGGGTGGGGGATAACTGATGGGAGCCTGCGTGAGACGGTGGAGGCTCAGATACTCTCCCACATGGGACCAGACATCTCCACGGTGCTCGTGCTTGGGTCACTGCCAGCTGTGGCTGGCGCCCTAAGCAGGAAGCAAAGGGACTGTGTCCTTGGGGGTGAGTCCTGAGAGAAGAATGCCTCTCCCCCGTCAGGTGGTCATTCCCGTGGTGTCTGTGCAAATGATCAAAAAACACAAGATGGCGCGGCTCCTTCCCAATGGCCTGGCCATCACCACCAACACCAGCCAGAAGGTCAGTGAGATTCTGGGCCAGCGCTCCCTTGTCCTTCTCCCCATTCCAGCTCTAGGAGTCCACAGCTTGACCCTGGCACTCTCCCAAGTCTTTATGTACCTTGCCCCTTTCTATTTTCTTTGTACGTTCTAGTATGTCTTTGTGTCACTGCTCTCCCGGGACAGTGTATATGACATGCTGAGGAGGGTCTGCACCCACCTACAGGTACGAAGCTTGGGGCCAGGGCTGTTGTGGGGGGGGCTGGCCCATCTCCCCGGCACAGGAAACGGGGAGTAACGGGCTCAGGCTCAGTGAATCAGAGGCAGTCCTTGGACCATGTGTCTATGCTTGTGAGCCTTTTTGAGGCCACTGGGCCCTTGTGTGTCCCCACGTATAGCCCTCACTTTTGCTTCCTTGGTGCACAGACGGGCAGGAGCATGTGGCCACTTCCCAATATGCCTACAGCTCGCTCTTGCCTATGGTGAGGAAGGGGGAGGGCAGCAGCTTGGGGGAGTATGTTGCCTTGGCTTTGCCCTCTGCTCCAGCATTAACTAGGGATCCCCCTGCAAACTCTGGGAGCTTTAGGCTCTATCTGACCTAAAGTGGCTTATTTGGAGGTAAAGCTCTCTTGGAGAGTGTTAATACCTCCCCATGCCTGACTTTGGCTGTTCCAGATGGACAAGTGATCCCTGTTCCCTTCCCTCCTCAGCCTTCCAGCAAGAAGAGTCTGAGTGCAAGAGAATTTCTAGAGGAACCTGAGTGCGAGTCTCTGGTGAGAGCTGAGGCTGGGAGCAAAAGTGGCTGGCTTGAGATTGCCTGTGGGTCTAAGGCTTCAGGGCCTCCCAGGCAGGAGCCCACAGTGCAGAACTGGGGCAGCAGGCTCAAGAGCCAGTGGCCATGCTGTGTCAGGGGGTCCCCTAGACCCACCACGCTCCATACCATGCAGAGCCACTATGTCCTGGGCAGATGTGCTAACTTCCTGAGCAGAACAGATGCCCAGCCCCCGGAACACTGCCCAGGTTGGACCTTATACCTTCGCGGGTACAGAGCCAGCAACCCATCCTCTTTCCTTTAGCAGTCAGGAGGGCCTTCAAGGGGCTGGAGATGTCCCTGGGGAAGAACGCTGAAGACAGTCAGAACTGAGGCAGGATCCTTTTAGATTGGCCAAGGTCCCAGCTGTTTCTTTTGCTCCTGGGATCCTGGGTAAGCAGAGTTTCTAGAGCAGGGGTGGGGGGTGGAAATGACCCCAGGGTGTTTGAAGTCTACTTGAGTAACTATTAAGCGTTTAGCCAAGCATACAATACGCACAATGCCATGCAGGGGATGGAAGGCGATGTTCCCCTTTTTATTGATGGGGACCTTAAGTCAAGGTCAGTGACATAGGGTTAGAGCCCAGATTAGCAGGAGTCACAACTTATTCCATCTAAGATATACAGTGCCAAGCTGTCTTGGACTCAGCCGATCTGAACACGTACCTGGGATGGCTCATGTCTTAGACTCCACTGTGGTTCTACACTAGCAGTCTTCAAAGACAACATTCCCTGGAAGAGTGGCTGGTCACACAGCAAGGGAGCAGATGAGACATGTGATTGCTATGGCAGTGGTTTCCCCGCTTCTGGGCACCTGCTTTCATGCTTGCTAGGCATCCATATTGATAATATCTGGAAAGGCTTTGATCAATCTAGCGTGAACCCCTTAGGGCAAGTGAGGCCCCAAGGGCCATGGTGAGACAGCTTCTCCTGCCTTCTCTGCAGGAAGTCCTCATCCCTGAGATGAAGTGGAGAAAAGTGTGCCCTGCCTCCAGGTCCCTGTCCCTCCCAGACAACATCCCTTGTATCCCTCGGGCATCCACGGACTCCATGGATGACTGCTTCCCCTCCAGGAAGCCTCCGGGGTCTGGTGAGTTCAGCGTGCTTGTCCATGGCAACTGCTTCCAAAGACCAGGCTGTCCCGCCTCCCACTTCTGCAAAAAGAGGTCATCACAGCCAGCAGGGCTTCTGAGAGCTGTTTCTTTCTTTCTCCAAATCCATAAGGGAAAGCCAAGAGCCAAAGCGGCTCCAGAGAACATGGGCGGGGGAGTGGGCTGGGGCCCTGCCTTCTGCCCAGGAAGATGCCTAATGCCGTCCTGTTGCAGAGAACGCTGACTATGAGGAGAAGAGGCTGGAGGACGAGCCCCAGAGCAACGGGGAGCAGAGGCTCTGGGATCACGGGCTCCTGAAGGTCTTCCTCGTGCTGTAGGTGGCTGTATGGAGGGTGGTGGGTGTCTGAGTGTTTAGAGCCAGGGCCTTGGTGTGTGGGGAGGTCAGTGTCCAGAGCGAGGGGAAGGTTCTGAGTCAACTGCAAGCTCCCGGGTGGCATCTGGCAGCCGTGCAGCAGGCTCTTCTAGAGCAAGATAAAGTATTTCCAGTTTTCATCCTTACAACCCTGTAATTTAGGGTTAAGGCTGTGGAGAGGGGCAAGACATGAAGCTGTTGAAGAAAGAAAAAGTTGCACAGGATTGGGGAGGAGGAGGGTTGGCAAAATCTGAGAGGCCCATCAGATAGACTAAGGGAGAGCCATGGCCTTCCCGCTGCCCACCATTGGGGTGTTTTCTGGAAACCCAGGCTTGTCTGTAATTCTGCCTAAGTAGAGCAGTGAGCATGGTGGGATGTTTTATGAAGAGCCAGCCCCTGGATTCCCTCACCTTACCTCATCACCTTCCTCTGGCTCTGCTGGCTGGGTTTTGACTGTCAACCTCAGCACTTGCTGGGGGAAGGGCTACCGCCTTAGGGGGTAATCTTAGTGGCCTTGCAGAGGGGGTGTAGGACCAAGGTGGCTGGTCAGAGGGAAGGTGGGCTCAGCTGAAGGACCCAGAACTCCTGCTGGGCTTCAAGGACACCTCCGTGGGGACGAGTCTCAGGACCCCCATGTGGCCTCTGGGAAAAAAGATGCCTAGGTCTAGAACGTAACTGCAGGCAAAAGGTTCTTTAATTCTTCCAACGGCAGGAACTAGTTTAGTCCCACTCCTATTTTGGGGGATTCTGTAAAAATGCCCCGTTTCTAGAAGAGAGATTCAATTCCTCCTTACCCCTCTTTCTCCAGGACCTGCTTCTTGGTCATGTCTTCATCGTACCTGGCGTTCCGCATCTCCCGGCTAGAACATCAGTTATGCTCCCTGAATTGGGGCGGCTCAGTCCCTGGGCACAGGTGATGCCCTTTCTCTTTCTCATGCTTCTGGGATTGAGGGTTAAGGACAGCAGCCAAAACCTATGGCCAGGCTGCTTGTTAGTCTGGCTGGTCTTGGCCTTGCCCTTGAGCTGGCTTGATGGCCCTCAGCAAAGTTGGGCAGGGTACACAGATCCCACCTGGACCCCCTCTCATGGGTGGACAAAGTCTTCACTGACTCATCTGTCTGCCTTCTAGGCCCTTTGTCTGACCTGGTCATCTCTCCTGTGTGCAGGTAACAGCCACTTGGCCTTTGTCCCCACTCCTCCAAGAAGAATGCTCTGGGTGCTAAGGTGCCACCAACAATCCGCTGGGTTTACGCTGCTGCCGTGCTGAGACCGAGTCTGAAAGAAAATATTCCGGATCCCTTCTCCTCCCCCAACTCTTCTCCCTCCTTTAATGAGTGATCTTTAGTACCTGTTTACAAAGCTCCTACAATTTTGGGACTCGGACAAAAAGCCAGATTTTTGGATCTAGCTGAGGAATTCTGTACACTAAGCCTTAGCAACCACTTAAATGAAAAGAAGATTTTAACTTGTTCCTTGGAAGCAGCTCTGACATACAGGAAGAGCACGTGGCGCCGCTGCAAGGGACAACGGCCACGCTTTGATACCTGTCACTTGGCTCACTCCAGTGGTGGGACAGAGGCCAGAACCCAAACCACCAGTGTGGGCTCCGCTCTCTCCCAGCATACTGTGCTCTCACTTGGATGCCTGAGCCCCTGATTTGGGGACCAAAGGACTTCTCTGCAGTCAGCCAGGGACCCATGCAGGGGAGACTGGAGGGAGTGAGGTAAGCTATGAATGAGGAGAGGAGGCCTGTGGCCAGGATTCCAGCAAGAGGAGCGTTCACACTGTGCAGAGGCTCTGTTCTGGCCCCTCATGAGGAGGCTGGCTGAATCTGAGAGGACACTACCTGCAGCCGGGGACTGCGGCAGCGGCTGTGAAGGAGAATAGAGGTCCAGCATTTCTGTGTCCTCAGCTGCTGTTTCCTGGTGAGACAGGTGGAGCAGGGCCTTTTGACCACTGTGGTCGCAGACCAGGTACTGGATCTTTCCCTGGTGTGCTCAAACATTTCCAAGGTGCCCCAGGTGGGAAGTGGGGGATGGGAGGGGCAGTGGCTTTGATCTGAGGTCTTGCTTTGTACTCTCTGCCTGACTGCCTGGATTTTGGGTGTGGCCAATGGCAGCCTGTCGGGCTTGGCTGGGCACTGGGCACGATGGTGCTGGGCCACCGCAGGGCAGAGCTCACCATGTCACCTGCAGGCCATGCAGGAGGGTCCTCCACTCCACGGGCTCTGTTCTCCATGAGTATAATGGAGGTGTCCAAGGTGGGCCTGGGACAGTGCAGGGACCAGGCCAAGGGGGTCTGTCTGATACCTTTGGGGACAAGAGAGGTAGAGGATAGGAAGAGTGGCCATGGTAGTGGCTTTGCCTTAGAGATTCTTCCTTCTCTGTCAAGGTCTCCTCAATTCTAAAAGCTTCTCTGTGCCTTAAAACTCTGGCCTGTCCTCTCTGGGACTCCGAAATGCTAAGAGAGTGCCTTTGTAGGTTCTGGAAAGGGCTTAGTGAGGAGGCCAGACGTATCAGGGAATGTCACTGGCGATGGGGTGGGTGGTGTCAGAAAGAGCCACTTTTTCCCTCTTCAGACACCTGAGAGGTTAACTAGGGAGAAATCCAGGTGGAAGTTATTTACTGTGGAGCTGTGACTGTCCTATTTATGACAAACCCAGTTGAAGACTGGAGGGACTGACAGGAGGTGACAACTTCCTAAACTCAGACTGGAGGTCTCTTCATTCTCTCCCCATCCCAGGTTCTAGGATTTGGCTTAGAGCCTGGCCTTGTGGGATACCTGCACTAAATCTGTATGTCTCAGGTGAAACTCACTGCTCCATTCTCCCCACATTGCCACACCAGATGAATGCCCGTCCTTTTTTGGGAACCAGCCCCCTTAATCACTTCTTTTCCATCAGATTTTCAGGGAAATAATCCTACTTGCCCCAGCACCTCCCCTCCCTGGTCCTTGCTGAAGGGCAGGGAGAACAGGTCCATTCTCTGAGACTTGCTGGGTTGAGCCAGAGGCCATGAGAGGTGCCAAGTCTCCAGTCTCCATGCCCCAGGCTCAGAGACGGCAAGAGGCGTGCAGTAGAGTAGGTGGCTTTGGAGGCCCTCTTGGGGTCCAGGGCTTTGAGTGATAGGAGTGTGTGCCTGTCCCTCTTGGAGGGCCCTCTGTTTCTCCCTTCTGTCCCCCAGTCTGGTCCTCTGGCCAGCGTACCTTCTGTTGTGCTCATTTATAAACCATGTGTATTTATAAAACCTGCTTTCATTGGAGGATGCTCCTCTAATTCCCTGAGAATTTGGTTCAACTATCCTTCAGTTGTTCCACTATGACGTTGAAAATATTTTTAAATAAAAAATCCGATTTTTCTGGTGTCCCGTGGTATGGGAAATTCACTTTTATCTTTTGACTACTCATTAAAAGTGCTCTTTACTGACATATTTGGCACGAAGGAGACTAACGGAGCCAAAGTCATTCCCAGAATCCCAAGTACTTTGCACATCTCACAGGACTTTAGCTGAGCTGACTCATACTTCAGGCATATGGGGAATGGTAAGGATGGCCACAGCACACCACCATAGCCTCCTCCCTCTGTTGGATGGACACTGAGAATGCTTCCCTGTTTCTCCTGGGCAACTCTAAAGCAGTGTCCCTGGTTCAACTAGTACTGTGCTCCTGACTCAGGAATTAAAGTCTGGAACTCAGAGCTAGAAAACCCCTGTGTCCTTTTCTATGACATCAAGCCTAGATTATGGAGGTTAAATTCCAATTTGGGCCACGTCACCTTACTTTCTCTCTGGGAGGCCCCCTCTAGTAGTGATTCGTTCGTTCAGTAAATGCTGAGCCCAGACTATGAGCTGGTACTAAGCTAGGCACTGAGGATAGAGCAGTGAACATGTCAGGCAATATCTCTGCATCCCCCATGGCACTTGCATTCCACGTAAACATAAGTTCCAAGTAAATCGTGAACAAACAAGGTAATTCCAGATTGTGGTTAAGTTCCATGAAGGAAAGAAACAGTGATACAAGATACAGTAAACAGGGAGGTGGCTTTGGATGGGTGGTCAAGAAATGTTCTCTGAAGTGAGATTCAAGCTGGTGCTTAAAGGATGAGGAGCCAGTCATGGAAGGAACTGGGAAAAGGGTCGGCAACTGTGAAAGGTAGGAAAGAACGCATATGTCTCTGTGGAACAGAGAGACCATCCGCATGAGTCTAGGATACTAGTCAGTGGGAGAGTGACATGAAAAGAGGTTGGAAAGGGCAACTCAGCAACAACAAAACAACCTGTTTAAAAGTCGGTAAAGGACTTGAATAGACATTTCAACATCACTAGTCATTAGGGAAATGCAAATCAAAACCACAATTAGATACCACTTCATATCCATTAGGATGGCTACTATCAAAGAAATGGAAAACAAAAGTGTTACTGAGGATGTGGAGAAATTGGAACCCTTATGCACTATTGGTAGGAATGTAAAATGGTGCAGCCACTGTGGAAAACAGTATGGCAGTTCTTCAAAAAATTAAAAACGATTACCACGTGATCCAGTAATTCCAATTCTGCGTATATACCCACAAGAATTGAAAACGAGGGCTTGAAGAGCTATCTGTACACCCATGTTCATAGCAGTGTCAGTCACAATCAGCCAAAAGGTGGAAGCAACCCAAGTATCTATCGAGAGGTGAATGGATAAACAAAATTTGGTGTATATATGCAATGGAATATTATTCAACCTTCAAAAAATAGTCTTGACATATGATACAACATGGATAAACCTTGAAGACATTATGCTAAGTGAAGTAAGCCAGTCACTAAAAGACAAATGCTGTATGACTCTACATATATGAGGTACCTATGGTAGTCAGATTCATAGAAACAGAAAGCAGAATGGTGGTTGCCAGGAGCTATGGGGAAGGGAAATGGGAGTTATTGTTTAATGTGTACAGAGTTTCAGTTTTGCAAGATAAACAGAGTTCTGGAGATGGTGATGATTGTTGGACAATAATGTGAATGTACCTCACACTGTGGAACTATACGCTTAAAAATGATTAAGATGATAAGGCTTCCCTGGTGGCGCAGTGGTTAAGAATCCGCCTGCCAATGAAGGGGACACGGGTTCGAGCCCTGGTCCAGGAAGATCCCACATGCCGCGGAGCAACTAAGCCCGTGCATCACAACTACTGAGCCTGCGCTCTAGAGCCCGTGAGCCACAACTACTGAGCCTGCGTGCCACAACTACTGAGCCTGAGCTCTAGAGCCCGTGAGCCACAACTACTGAGCCCACACACCTAGAGCCCATGCTCCACAAGAGAAGCCACCGCAGTGAGAAGTCCGCGCACAGCAACGAAGAGTAGCCCCCGCTCGCCGCAACTAGAGAAAGCCCGCGCACAGCAACGAAGACCCAACACAGCCAAAAATAAATTAATTAAAAAAAGATTAAGATGATAAATTTTATATGTATTTTGCCACAATAAAAAAAATAAGAGGTTGGAGAGGTAGGCAGGAGAAGGGAATTTGGATTTTATACATTCCCTGGGTACTGCATCTCAGGTCTGAAAGTTTGGAGCTGGCAGAATCAGTGGTTACTGAAACCAAGTGCTTTCTTTTGCTAGAGAAAATAAACACGTGGATGTAATATGAAGAAAAATATGGCTGAATTTCTACATACTATCACACACCTCCTTTTCACTATTCCCAGGGAGTGGTTCATAGCAGCAGCATCACAGTGAGGGCATATCATATTTTTTAAGTTGAGCTAACTTTATAAGGGAGAAACAACAGCCCTAAACTTGGAGAAACGGAGGTATATATATTTTATGTGGGAGCCTCAGTTTGCAACATGGGCTTTAGCCAGATGAGGAAGAGTGGTGAGAGTGGGAAGAAGTTCTCGTGAAAAAGGCATTCAGGAGTGAGGGGGGCTCTGGGAGAACTGCATCCTACCAGAGACATCCTGGGAGTAAGGAACTGCCCCCACTCCCAGGCGCCCACCCAGCCAGCCCTGGCCCTCTCACCTGGTGGCCATGCCGTTAGGACACCTATCGAGCTAGGTGAGGTGGTGACCCTGTGCTGCTCCTCTCTCCTAGCAGCTGCACTGCAGAATCAGGGCATCCTAGGGCAGAGAAGCTTTTCAGAGAAGGCTCTCCTGTCAACCTCAGGCTGGGACAGGCCAGATACCTAGGCAGATCTCACTCTGGGGGGGGTGGGGTGTGGGGGGGGGGGGGAGGTGAGATGCCACTGGGCCACTAGGTGGCAGCAAAGTCCAGCAGGAACTGGAGCCAAGGCAGTGAGAGACAGACTTCACTCTTCTTGCTCAAAGAAAGCCCCCCCCCGCCCCGCTGTCCCCAGGCCCTGGCAGTGGCAGAAGGGAAGCTGGGCAGGCTCCCAAGGCCATTTCTCCCCGGTGCCCTTTGGTTCTTTCTCTCCTCTCCCCTCTTCTATCATACCCCAGGGGAAAGGCCTGAGGTGATTATGAGAGGAAAGCATTCCCAAGGACTCTGCAGATCTCCTGAGGTCTGGTCAGTCAGAAGGCAGAAGTGGCTGGTGTGAAGAACAAGTGTGGTGTGTGTGTGGTGTGGGGTGTGTGTGTGTGTGGTGCATGCGTGGTGTGTGTGGTGTGTGTGTGGGGTATGTGTGTGGTGTGGGGTGTATGTGGTGTGGGGTGTGTGTGTGTGGTGCGTGCGTGGTGTGTGTGGTGTGTGTGGTGTGTGTGGTGTGTGTGTGTGGTGTGTGTGTGGTGTGGGCTCTGGGGGTGAGTGGGGAGCTCAGCTTCCAACAGGGGCACAGAAACCCCAGGCTTTCCCCGGCTCTGCCCTTGTTGTCAGTAGCATCTTCTCTTACCCAGGGCACAGAATTGCAGAAACCTGGATTCTGCAAGGTGTGATTTCACTCTTTCTCCTCCTACCTTCATTTAGAGATAAGGGGCTGGACCCCAGAGCAGAGAGGATTCAAATTTAACGGTTACATGGCTACATACGCTTTGCCCATGAAAGTGAGGGGGAGGGAGGCGTTTAAGCCTCTGAAACGATAATCCAGAGAAACCCGAGTTTATCCTCTGTGTGCCTGACCTCCACAGAGCCAAGGAGCACCTGGCGCCCAGCAGGCCCTGCTGGCTGGTCCTCCTTCGCGTTGGCAGGGCTCCTTGCCTTCCCGGAATGTGTTCCTTCTTGTTTGCCACTCAGTGCCTGGCCCAAAGCCAAACCTGGGCTGCTCAGAATACCATGCCCCACTCACTTCTCTCACAGGATCCGAGACAAGGCTCTCTTCCGCTTGGGGAAAGGCCAGGCCCGCGCTGCAGCCTCATCCTACTGGTGCTGCCTTCTCTAAGGACATCATGCTCTCCAGTGGCTGAGGGCAGAAGCACTTAGGCAGGATGCAGCTGGCACCGTGGCAAAGCAGAGAGTGGCATATTGACATCTTATCCTTTTGGCAGCCTTCTAAATTGGGCCAGAGTGGGCAAAGTGTTACTCACAAGCTGTTCATTAACTTGTTAAATGCAGAAAGGTTGGCTTAGGCTCCACTTTGGGAAAATGTGACACCCACTGCTCCTGGATTCACTCTAGCATGAAGGAGTGTTAATTGGTGTAGGATTTCTGATGGAAGTTTTTCTTTGCTGTTAGTTCCAAATACCAGGCTGGTCTGAATGCATGCTGTCTCCAGTCTGTAATTACATTTAAAAGATTTATTAAGCACTTGCTATGGACTCCTGAATGTATGCTTCTATAGATACTATGATTCTGTAATTTTCTGAGCAATAAACTGGGTACCAGGCCCTATGCAAGGTACTTTTTATGCTCATTTGACTCTCACAACAAGGAACTCTCAATACAACAATATGGTTTTCACACCTTACGCTGTGGAAACTGAGATCGATAGGCCAGAAATACAATATGGACCCCTTCAAAGAGTTTATTGAGGAGACAAAATAGAGGGAATAGCTGTATAACAGTGTAGACATGTGAGCCCTGATATGTACAGAAGGGAGTGGCATAGACTGACTCAGTGGCAAGGGGTGTGCCACACGTGTGGACTTCAGAGGGTAAGAGTTGGATCAGAGGAGAGCTGTGGGGAGGGTCCTCACCGGTTGTGTGTTTGGGGGGTTAACGTCAGTAAAAGGATGGTAGTGTGAAGGATGGTGCCAATGAAAGCTTAGGAGAAGCAGAGTTCCTGCTAGGGAATGGATACATTAAGTGTGCAAAACACCTCAGGATCTAAACGCCAGGATGAGAAGGAGAGACTTGATCTTTCAGGCAATGAAGAGCTATGGGGGCTACTGGAACTTAGGAGTGATGGATAAACGTGACGGTTTAGGAATGCTGGTTTGGCAATGGGGCACAAGGTAGATTAAAAGTCCGCCAGAATAGTCTAGATGGTGGTTTCTCAACCTCAGCACTACTGCCATTTTGGGCTGCGTAATCCTTTGTTATGGGGGGTTTGTCCTGTGCATTGGTGGGTGCTCGGCCACATCCTTGGCCCACCTGATGCCAGTAGCACCTCCCACCCAGTAGCACCTCCCACCTGTCACCCTGTGACAACCAAAAACATCTCCAGACATTGCCAAATGTCCCCTGGGGGACACAGTGGCCCATGATTGAGAATCATTAGTCTAGAAGGCAGGAGGTAAGGGCTTGGACCTCAGAATGTTGGCAGGTATTTTCAGAACCAACTGCATCAATCTACTGACTTTTAGAATAGCTGACAAAAGTAAAAATGAGTTCCTTGCCACAGGAAATTCGTCATCAATGCCAAAGAACTTAATGGCCTAAACTTAATGGCCTAAAGAGGCTCAGAAGTAGATCATTCTGCATATTAGAAACCTCTAGAGGATACACCAAAACTACAGATAATGTGCTCATTAGCAAGAAAGTGGCTGATATCAGGATTTCTCTCTCTACCTGCTCACCCCCAAGTCACATCTTACTCAACCACTGCTTTGAATAAGGAATGTCCAATCTGTCCACAGGCAGAAAAGCTACTGATCTGTAATTTTGCTAGGCTTGCGTTCACCTTTTTAACATTTTGTTTTTGGCAGTTGGTAGAGTGGATGGATACAGCCTGGCCTGCAATGAAGAACTATGATTTACCAAGATGTATCTTTGTCTAAAGCAGGAATCAGTGAAGATCAGATAAGACCACCGTAAGAACTTTGGCTTTTACTCTGAATGAAACGAGAGACAAAGGAGTGAATAATACGCTTTAATTATATAGGCTTTAAAAGGATCTTTGTTGGCTGTGAGGCAGGGAAAGGTGGAAGCAGGGAGGTCAGTTAGGAGACTTTGGGGTGATTGTGTTGAGAGATGACAGAGGCTCTGACTCAGGTGGTAGAAGCAGAGATGGTGGAAATGGGCAGATTCTGGATATATTCTGATGGTAAAAACAACAGAATTTCCTGTCAAATTAGAAATGGAGGATAACAGAAAAAGAGTCATAAAGGATGACTCATGTTTTATGGCTTGAGAGGATGGACAGAGCTGCCATCAACTGAGATGAAGAAAGCCATGAGTGGTGTATTTTTTGGGAGGAAGACCAGAAATGTACCATTGAACATGTAAAGTTTGAGATGAGTTTTAGACATATAAGTGGGGAGGTCAAGTGGGCAATAGATATACGTGTCTGGAGTTCAGTAGAGAAGTCTAGGAAATACAAATCTGGGAACTGTCAACATATGGACGGTATGTAGTAGCAAGAGACTGGATGAGATCACCAAGGACTGAGTGTCCGTTGATAGAGGAAAGTATGGATGACTGAGCCCTGTGGCACACTGTGATCAAGAGATCAGGAAGAAAAGGAGGAACTAGCAAAGGAAACTGATGAGTGCCTGATAAAGCACAAGGAAACCCAGAAGAGTCTGGTGTTCTGGAAGGTAATTACCATACGGCAAGGAGGAGACTGACAAATGCTGCTAATAAACCAAATTTCTTTTACTGTGGCTCAACAAAATTTCTTTTCCACTTGAATATAACCCAGAAGTTTCTAACCTGGACAACTCCAAACAATTTAGTGTTTAGGGTTATTCTTTCAGTACAAAAATGGCCCGAGTCCCATTTCCAACCACTATGGTCAGTCCTAAGACTCAATTTCTGCAAGAGTTTCCAAGGTTGCTTCTGTGTCTCCTGGGTTAGACCACGATGCAGTCTGCTTGTACTGTCTCCTGTTCCTTTAGCTATTGCCTTCTTGCCCATGATGTGCCACTCCTCATCCTTCATTCCTCCAAATGATCCACCACCAAGATAATCAGATGTATCCAAATTGCATGAAAGATTTAGAGTTAATGGAAGGCTATGGCACAAAGCGGAAAACAACTTCAAATTCAGTGCACACATGACTGCTTATAGCAATGTGACAGCCATTCTCTCAGGACAGCCACTTCTCACCAGCCATGTCCTCCAGTAGGCCCCTGCCTCCTGCCGTGTTTCTGGCATGTATCCCATCTCAGTTCTTTTTACCAACCTCCCTCTACTTTCTTTCCTAGGCCTCATTCTCTTTTTCTAGGGCATCCAATGAAAATTCAGATTTCTTTCATCTTATTATTTGGAGTAACTGATCTCTCTTTGTATCCTCCTGGCCCACTTAGGCTAAACCCAGAGAGTTGACCTTTCTCAACCAAAAAGGTCCATCAAGATATTTACTTCAACAAAACAACAAGCTCTCTAGCAATAAATTATGCGACACTCCTGAGGTCAGAAAAGCTACATTCAGTTTTTGTTTTTAATAGTAGTTTTTCCTTTTGGGTAAATAAAACAGAAAAAAAAGCATTACCACTAATAAACCATACAGCAGTGTATCACAGTGGTTAAGAGTAGAGGTTCTGGAATCAGCACATCTACATTTAAACCTCATTAATTCACTTGGGCAACTCTAAGCTTTAGTCTTCTCATCTCTAAAAGGGGGACAGTAGTAGCATCTACCTTAGAGCTTTATGGTTATTATTAAAGTTGGAAATTTACATCAAATCCTTAGAAGTCCCTGACACACAGAAAGAGCTCAATAAATGTTAGTTATTATCTATTAAACTTCAAGAAAATTTAAACTTAAATAAGTATAAAACCCAGTGTTGGTATGACTACACAGAATTAAACATAGATTTTTTTTTTTTTTTTTTTGCGGTACGCGGGCCTCTCACTGTTGTGGCCTCTCCCATTGCGGAGCACAGGCTCCGGACACGCAGGCTCAGTGGCCATGGCTCACGGGCCCAGCCGCTCCGCGGCATGTAGGATCTTCCCGGACCGGGGCACGAACCCATGTCCCCTGCATCGGCAGGCGGACTCTCAACCACTGCGCCACCAGGGAAGCCCTAAACATAGGTTTTTATTATACATTATTAATGGCACTTGCACATTGATTCTCTTTTGAGAACTCTCTGGATATCTATATGAAGGGAAATAAATCGCTCATATGCTTTGATGTCTCAACTCCACTTTTGTATTCCTCATGGAGATAATTTGGAATGAAAAAGTTGTTTATGAAGAGTGTTTGCAGCAATGCCATTCATAACAACATCGGAACTAACCAAAAAAAAAAACCACCTAACTTTGGGGAGGAAACGACTAAGAAAGTTATGACCTATTAACCTGTTGTAACCCCAGGTTACCATTAAACATAACAAGTAGACAATGATTAAGGGAGGAAATTTGTAAAAAAGCAGAATTAAAATAGTGCTTATGCATGGATTATAACTATGTAAACTGTGAAAATCTCTAAAAAATCAGCAGATAAGTTGAAGAGATGTCCATGGTTAGAGTTCCATGTTTAGCGAGTTCCTTGTTTTCTGTCAGGTTGCTGAAGTTTGTCAAACCCTCCCCCAGCAATAGCTTGGTATTATGCAAGCATGAAAAGCTATGCTGATTAACAGGGCATTTTGATTTCTGCTTTAATACCATGGAAAGATGGGCTTTGTTTTTGATAAATTGCTTCTATATTTGTATTTAGTTATTCAACGAATAATAACCAGTGTCTATGTGCCAGGCACTATACCAAGCAGCGTGGATTCAGTGGTGATGAGACATCGTCCCTGGCCTCCAGGGCTTCTAGTTCAGTGGCAAGACTGGAAAATCTTGCCACTATAAATCACCTATAATTTTACACCACCAAAAATTATAGGTGATTTGGGCACACTGAAAGGGTTCATGATTCTAGGGTATTGTTTAACAAGGAAAGCAAATTAGTCTGGGGCATCAGGGAAGATTTCCCTGAGGAAGAGATTCCATAGGAATTTCCCTGATGAAGAGTGCTGGAGAGTTAGAGGGGGAGGGAACAGCAAGTAGGAAGGCTTTAAGGGGAGAAAAGAATGTGCTCTGCTGGAGGAACTAAAAGAAGGTCTGCAGAGTTGGGGAACAATAAAATAGGGCAAGAGGGATCTAGCTCATAGAGAGGCAGGAGAAGCAGGAAGAGGCCAGATTGTGCAGAGCTTTATTAAAGATATTGACAGGATATGAAACCGACTGGGGGATGGACAATATGTGTGAATACTGGAGGACTACTTTACAAGATATTGTGGCAGTCCAGATGAGAGATGATGGTTGCCCGGATGACAGTGGTGGCATTGGTGAGAGAAATCCATGGAGTTAAGGATATTCAAGATGTAGAATCAACACGACTAGGAGATTGGGAAATGTGAAGTGTGTGAGAGAGAGAGACAAGTAAAGGATGACTCCTAGATTTCTGGCTAGAATTGGGTGGGGCAGTGGTGCCATTTCCTGAGGTAGAAAATACTGATAGAGCAGATTTGATGGGGAAAGATGAGTTGAGCTTTGGGATTTGTTGGATTTGAGTTGCCTGTGAAATATCCAAGGGAAGATGTAGGCTGGTAAATGGATATTCAGGCAGAAGTTTGGTAGAGGTCAGGAGAGAAGTATAGGTCTGATGTGCCCAAATCTATCACTGGCCTGGGGAAAGGATGGGAGAGCCTAGGAAGTGTGTACAGAATGAGAAAAGGGATTTGGGAACAAAAACCTGAGAATCTACAGCAAATAGACAAGAAACTGGCAAATAAGAAAGAGTGGTCAAGGAAGTACTAGAAAAACTAGGTATCACATCAATTAAAGGAAGAGTTGTTTGAAAAGGAGGGTTTAATGTTGCTAAGAGGACTAGTAAAATGAGAACCATTAGTGCTCTTGTTGAGAATTTTTTGTAGAGTGGTGGGCACAGAGTCTAGATTACCGTGGGTTGAGAAGTGGGCAGGAGGTGAGAAACTGACACTTTAGATCTGGCTGTAAAGAGGAAGAAAGCAAAAGGTCAATATCTAGAGAGAGACATGAGGTCATGCTTTTATTTATTTTTAAAGATGGGGAGATTTAATACATATGTACATCTAAATGCTGATGGAAAACAGCCAGTAGAGAGAGGGTCCTGCTGCTGCTGCTGTGTGTGAAGGAACTGTCTGCACAAAAATCCCTGTGCACAGGTGAAGGCATTAGCCATAGCTATGAGGGTCAATGCAATAGACGTGAGGACGGCTCAAAGGTGGGTACAGATATAGTTAGACTTGTAGATTTGGTGTCAGGAAAGTTGAAGTTCATGACAGTTCCTATTTTCTCTCTGAAGTTGGAGAGTGTGGGAGGAGGTGAGGGCTTCACAGGTTTGTGGAACGAAGACTGAGGCAGTAGCCGTGGAGAGCTAGAGTGTGAGCTGGCAAGGGAAGCATGGCCAAGGGCAGAGAAACTTGTCCTAGCCTGCATCATGGGGGACAGGTTTTCTTCTAAATACAGGTTGCTCTGTTTTGGTACATGGAGGGAAAAGAGCCAGGCAGTAATTCTTCTTCTGGCTTTTATCCCAAAGTGCAGGATCCGAGATTAATTTTTTCCTGAGTAATGGTAACTCTCCCCTAGTACTAACACTCTAGTTGGCTACCTCCTCCTTTGACACTCTGACGCGTATGTTTTCCTTACACAAGAAAACTTAATTTAAATGCATCTGGCACTTGATTTTTTCCTTGGTGGAGTTTCACTTGCTTCATTTTGGAACTTAGTGACCAATTTCCCCAGTTTTGTACAGGGTACC
Source organism: Monodon monoceros (assembly GCF_005190385.1). Taxonomy (NCBI): domain Eukaryota; kingdom Metazoa; phylum Chordata; class Mammalia; order Artiodactyla; family Monodontidae; genus Monodon; species Monodon monoceros. The sequence goes on along the minus strand of NW_021703778.1, from coordinate 74,310,541 downwards.
ACCTTTGCTTAGGACCATTTATTTGACTCAATTCCTTTAAGTCCTTTCTTTTGTATGAGTTTTCCCCAGGCTGCTGCTCTTGTTCTACTTCCCATCTTTCATATACATGAAATCTGAAAGGAAGTACAATGTAGGGCTTTTAAAATGCTTTAGGTCAGTACATTGATATCAGGAGCTGATCCAAATATGATCTAATATATAAAACAAAGCCAGTTATTATATACATTTTGTTACCTAGCAGTTAATTGAGATGACAGTTTCTCACTATTGGTTTCTGTAATATACTTGCTGAATTTAGGACATTTATAAAGTGAGGCAAGATTACATTTAAAATATTCAAGCAAGGAGTTTTTGCTATCATTTTCTGGAAGAGGGAGAAAGGTACAAGTGGAAAGACTGTGAGAAGAGGAGATGGAGGCCCTGCACTTGAGTCATGGCCCTGTCACTTGAAATCATGTGACTGAGCTCCACTAAGTTTGTTTCTTATCTATAAAATCAGAATAATAAGGAAAACAACCAAGATGATGGAGTAGAAAGACCCTGAGCTTACCTCCTCTCACAAGCACAACAAAATCACAACTATCTACAGAACAACCATCGATGAAAAAATACTGGAACCTACCAGAAAAGATTTTCTACAACTAAAGACATAAAGAAGGAGCCACAATGAGTAGGGGAGGAGGTGTGGACTCGTGATATAATTAAATTCCATACCCCCTGGGTAGAAGACCCACAAATTGGAGAATAATTATACTGCAGAGGTTCTCCTACAGGAGTGAGAATTCTGAGCTCCACATCAGGCTGCTCAGCCTGGGAGTCTGGCACCGGGAAGATGAGCCCCCAGAGCATTTGGCTTTGAAGGCCAGTGGGGCTTAATTACAGGAGCCCCACAGGACTAGCGGAAACAGAGACTTCACTCTTAAAGGGGGCATGCAAAATCTCATGCATACTGGGACCCAAGGCAAAAGCAGTAATTTGATAGGAGCCTGGGCCAGACCTACCTGTTGGTCTTAGAGTCTCCTGGAGAGGTGGGAGGGTGGCTGTGGCTCACCCTGGGGACACAGACACTGGTGGCAGACGTATTGGGGAACATTCAACCTCAAGAACACTCCCGGCAGCTGCCATATTGGCTCATTAGTGCCAAGCCCTGGCCCCACTCAATAGCCTGTAGGCTCTAGTACTAGGATGACTCAGGCCAAACAACTAACTGGGTGGGGACACAGCCCCACCCATTGGCAGACAGGTGGCCTAAAGACTAAAGAGATCACAGCCACCTCTAGACACTCCCCTAGACATGGCCTAGCCCACCAGAGGGCCAAGACCCAGCTCCACAAACCAGTGGACAGGCACCAGCACCTCCCACCAGGAAAGCTTGCACAAGCCTCTAGACCAGTTTCACCCACCGGGGAGCAGACATCAGAAGCAAGAAAATTATGATCCTGAAACACAGGCCAGACCCTACCCTGGGACCGGCTGGGCCCTGCCTTTGCCCACTAGCAGGGCAACGCAACCTTCAGGACACTCCAGACCCCATACCCAACTGTGTCAGGAACTGGCCCTCTCCCACCAACGATCTGAAATGAGATCTGGGATCCCTGAGCCCTGCAGCCAGACTTCAGGAACCAGCTCTGCCTGCCAGAAGCCCAGCACCAACCCCAGGATCTGGTTTCACCTGCCAGTAGGTGGGCAACAGCCCCAGAGTCTTCAGGACCCTGACTCTACCTACCAGCGAGACAGCGCTAGCCCTGGGGCTCCCTAGGATTCCGTAACCAGCGACCTCAGGACCAGGCCCTGCTAAACAACATGCAGCAGAATCCGCGCAAAGTAGGGCCCGTTAACCAACCAGACTAGAGGCTAACCAAGCCTACCAGACAGCCCGTACAGTCAGCCCGCTACACAGAAGGACCCATGCAGCCCTCTTAGGGGGAACCTCTAGAGCATATAGCCTGGGTGATGAGAGAGGAATGCACTGCGGGGATGCACGGGCTGCCTCCTACAGAGGGTCATGTCTCCAAGGTTGAGAAACGTAGGTAACCTATGACATACATAAAATACAAACAGCAACTGAGACAAAATTAGGTGGCAGAAAAATATGTTCCAGGTGAAGGAACAAGATAAAACTGCAGAACAACTACTGAGTGAAGTGGAGATAGGCAATCTACCTGAGAAAGAGTTCAGAGTAATGATATTAAAGATGATCAAAGAACTCGGGAGGAGAATGGATGCACAGAGCAAGAAGTTAGAAGTTTTTAACAAAGAGTTAGAAAATATAAAGAACAATCAAACAGAGATGAACAATACAATAACTGGAATGAAAAATACACTAGAAGGAGTCAATAGTAGACTAAAGGATTCAGAAGAACAGATTAGTGAGCTGGAAGACAGAAGGGTGGAAATCACTGCAGTTAAACAGAAAAAAGATAAAAGAATGAAAAGAAATGAGGACAGTTTAAGAGACCTCTGGGACAACATCAGGCACACTAATATTTGCATTATAGGGGTCCCAGAAGGAGAACCTCCCTAACCTGGGAAAGGAAACAGTCACCTAAGTCCAGGAAGCACAGAGGCCCACACAGGATTAACCCAAAGAGAACAACCAAGACACATTTTAATCAACATTACAAAAATTAAAGATAAAAAGAGAATACAAAAGCAGCAAGGGAAAAGCAACAAACAACATACGAGGTAACTCCTGTAAGGCTATAAGCTGATTTTTCAGCAAAAATTCTGCAGGCAAGAAGGGAGTGGCACGATATACTTAAAGTGATGAAAGGAAAAAACCTACAACCAAAAATACTCTACCCAGCAAGGCTCTCATTCAGATTTGATGGAGAAATCAAAAGCTTTACAGACAAGCAAAAGCTAAAAGAATTCAGCACCACCAAACCAGCTTTACAACACATGTTAAAGGAACTTACCTAGGTGAAAAATAAAAGGCTATGTTTAGGAACAAGAAAATTATGGAATGAAAAAGCTCACTGGTAAAGGCAAACATATAGTAAAGGTAGGAAATCATCCACACACAAAGGCAGTATGGAGGTTAAAAGACAAAAGTAGTAAAATCATCTGTATCCACAATAAGCATTTAAGGGATACACAAAACAATTAGATGTAAAATATGATATCAAAACCAGTAATCGTGAGGGGTGAATACAAATGCAGGGTATTTTAAATGCACTTGAAATTAAGAGATCAGCAATTTAAAACAATCATGTATATAATACATGGCTATACAAAAACCTTATGGTAATGGCAAACCAAAAATCTATACTAGATATACACCCCGAAAAAGAAAAAGGAATCCAAATATAACACTAAAGATAGCCATCAAGTCACAAAATAGAGAACAAAAGAAGAAAGGGGGGGGGGAAAGACCTACAAAAACAAATTCAAAACAATTAATAAAATGGCATTAAGAACATACATATCGAGGACTTCCCTGGCGGTGCAGTGGTTAAGAATCCACCTGCCAGGCTTCCCTGGTGGCGCAGTGGTTGAGAGTCCGCCTGCCGATGCAGGGGACATGGGTTCGTGCCCTGGTCCGGGGAGATCCCACGTGCCGCGGAGCGGCTGGGTCCGTGAGCCATGGCCGCTGAGCCTGCGCGTCTGGAGCCTGTGCTCCGCAATGTGAGAGGCCACAACAGTGAGAGGCCCACGTACTGCAAAAGAAAAAAAAAAAGAAAAGAATCCACCTGCCAATGCAGGGGACATGGTTCGAGCCCTGGTCTGAGAAGATCCCACATGCCGTGGAGCAACAAAGCCCAACAACTACTGAGCCTGCGCTCTAGAGCCCACGAGCCACAACTACTGAACCCGTGTGCCACAACTACTGAAGCCCATGCACCTAGAGCCCGTGCTCCACAACAAGAGAAGCCACCGCAATGAGAAACCCAGGCACTGCAACAAAAAGTAGCCTCTGCTCACCACAACTAGAGAAAGCCTACGTGCAGCAAAAAAAGACCCAACGTAGCAGAAAAAAAAAAAAGATAATTATCTTAAATATAAACAGACTAAATGCTCCAACCAAAAGACAGACTGGCTGAATGGATATAAAAAAAGACCCGTATATATGCTGCCTACAAAAGACTCACAGATCTAGAGACACATACAGACTGAAAGTGAGGAGAAGGAAAAAGGTATTCCACACAAATGGAAATCAAAAGAAAGCCAGAGTAGCAATGCTTATATCAGCCAAAATAGACTTTATATTTATTTATTTATTTATTTATTTATTTGCGGTACGTGGGCCTCTCACTGCCGCGGCCTCTCCCGTTGCGGAGCACAGGCTCTGGACTGCAGGCTCAGCGGCCATGGCCCACGGGCCCAGCCGCTCCGCGGCACGTGGGATCTCCCCGGACCGGGGCACAAACCTGTGTCTCCTGCATCGGCAGGCAGACTCTCAACCACTGCACCACCTGGGAAGTCCCAAAATAGACTTTAAAATAAAGACTGTTACAAGAGACAAAGAAGGATACTACATAATGATCAAGGGATCAATCGAAGAAGAAGATATAACAATTGTAAATATATATATATATGTATATATATATACATACACACACACACACATGCACCCAACACAGGAACATCTCAATATATAAGGCAAATATTAACAGAAACAAAAGGAGAAATCAACAGTAACAGAATAGTAGGGGGCTTTTTTTTTTTTTTTTTTTTATTGCTGTACGCGGGCCTCTCATTTTTGTGGCCTCTCCCGTTGCGGAGCACAGGCTCCGGACGCGCAGGCTCAGGGGCCATGGCTCACGGGCCCAGCTGCTCTGCGGCATGTGGGATCTTCCCAGACTGGGGCACAAACCCGTGTCCCCTGCATCGGCAGGTGGTCTCTCAACCACTGCAGCACCAGGGAAGCCCAGTAGGGGGCTTTTTAACACCCCACTTATATCAATGGACAGATCATCCAGACAGAAAATCAATAAAGAAACACAGACCTTAAATAACACATTAGGCCAGATGATATTTATAGATCATTATATCCGAAAGCAGCAAAATACACATTCTTTTCATGTACACACGGAACATTCTCCAGGATAGGTCACATGCTAGGCCACAAAACAAACCTTGGTAAATTTCACAAAATCGAAATCGTATGAAGCATCTTTTTTCCCCCCCCAACCACAACACTATGAGACTAGAAATCAGCTACAAGAAAAAAAAAAACTGCAAAAGACACAAACATGTCGGAGGCTAAACAATATGCTACTAAACAATCAATGGATCACTGAAGAAATCAAAGAAGAAATCAAAAAATACCTAAGGACAGGGCTTCCCTTGTGGCGCAGTGGTTGAGAGTCCACCTGCCGATGCAGGGGACACGGGTTCGTGCCCCGGTCTGGGAAGATCCCACATGCTGCAGAGCGGCTGGGCCCGTGAGCCATGGCCGCTGAGCCTGTGCATCCAGAGCCTGTGCTCTGCAACGGGAGAGGCCACAACAGTGAGAGGCCCGCATACTGCAAAAAAAAACCCCCAAAAAACCTAGAGACAAATGAAAACAAAAATACGATGATCCAAAACCTATGGGACTCAGCAAAAGCAGTTCTAAGAGGGAAGTTTATAGCAATACATGCTTATCTCAGGAAATGAGAAAAATCTCAAAGAACCTAATCTTACACCTAAAGCAACTAGAGAAAGAAGAACAAACAAAACCCAAAGTCAGTAGAAGGCAATAAATCACAAATATCAGAGCAGAAATAAATGAAATAGAGGCAAAGAAAAAAAAATGAGACGAAAAGCTGGTTCTTTGAAAAGATAAACAAAATTGATGAACATTTAGCCAGACTCATCAAGAAAAAAAGGGAGAGGGCACAAATCAATAAAATCAGAAATGAAAAAGAAGTTACAACCGACATCACAGAAGTACAAAGGATGATAAGAGACTACTATGAACAATTATATACCAATAAAATGTACAACCTAGAAGAAATAGCCAAATTCTTAGAAAGGTACAATCTCACAAGACCAAACTAGGAGGAAATAGAAAATATGAACAGACCAATTAGCAGTACTGAAACTGAATCAGTAATTTAAAAATCCCAACAAACAAATGTCCAGGACCAGATGGTTTCACGGGTGAATTCTACTAAACATTTAGAGAAGAGTTAACACCTATCCTTCTGAAACTATTTCAAAAATTGCAGAGGAAGAAACACTTCTGAACTCATTCTATGAGGCCACCATCATCACCTTGCGACCAAAACCAGACAAAGATATCACACAAAAAAGACAATTACAGGCCAATAGCACTGATGAACATAGATGCAAAAATTCTCAACAAAATACAAGCAAACCAACTCCAACAATACATTAAAAGGATCATACACCATGATCAAGTGGGATTCATCCCAGGGATGCAAGGATTTTTCAGTATCTGCAATTCAATCAATGTGATACACCACATTAACAAACTGAAGAATAAAAACCATATGATCATCTCAACAGATGCAGAAAAAGCTTTTGATAAAATTCAACACTCAGTTATGAAAAAAACTCTCCAGAAAGTAGGCACAGAGGGAACCTACCTGAACATAATAAAGGTCACATATGACAAACCCACAGCTAACATCATGCTCAATGGTGAAAAGCTGAAAGCGTTCCCGCTAAGGTCAGGAATTAAACAAGGATGCTCACTCTTGCCACTTTTATTCAACATGGTTTTGGAAGTCCTAGCCACAACAATCAGAGAAGAAAAAGAAATAAAAGGAATCCAAACTGGAAAAGAAGTAAAACTGTCACTGTTTGCAGATCATATGATACTATACATAGAAAATCCTAAAGGTGCCACCAGAAAACTATTAGGGTTCATCAATGAATTCAGTAAAGTTGCAGGATACAAAATTAATATACAGTTCCTATTCACTAACAATGAAATATCAGAAAGAGAAATTAAGGCAACAACCCCATTTACCATCGCATCAAAAAGAATAAAATACCTAGGAATAAACCTATCTAAGGAGGCAAAAAAAACCCTGTACTCTGAAAACTATAAGATGCTGATGAAAGAATTGAAGATGACACAAACAGGTGGAAAGATATACCATGTTCTTGGATTGGAAGAATCAATATTAAAAAGACCATATTATCTAAGGCAATCTACAGATTCAATGCAATCCCTCCCAAATTACCAATGGCATTTTTCAAAGAACTAGAACAAAAAAATTTTAAACTTGTACAGAAACACAGAAGACCCTAAATAGCTAAAACAATCTTAAGAATGGAGCTGGAGGAATCAGGCTTCTTGACTTTAGACTATACAACAAAGCTACAGTAATCGAAACAGTATGGCACTGGCACAAAAACACACACATAGATCAATGGAACAGGACAGAAAGCCCAGAAATAAACCCATGAACTTATGATCAGTTAATGTACAACAAAGGAGGCAAGAATATACAATGTAGAAAAGACAGTCTCTTCAATAAGTGGTGCTGGGAAAACTGGACAGCTACATATAAAAGAATTAAATTAGAACATTCTCTAACACCATAAAAAAAGAAACTCAAAATGGATTAAAGACCTAAACATAAGACTGGATACTATAAACCTCCTAAAGGGAAACACAGGCCTAAATCACAACAGTATTTTTCTGGAACTGTCTCCTAGAGTGGAAACAAAAGCAAAAATAAACAAATGGGACCTAATTAAACTTACAAGCTTTTGCACAGCAAAGGAAACCATAAACAAAAAGACAACCTACAGAATGGGAGAAAATATTTGCAAATAATGCAACTGACAAGAGATTAATTTCCAAAATATACAAACAGCTCATACAGCCATACAGCTCAATGTCAAAACAACAACAAAACAAACAATCCAATCAAAAAATGGGCAAAAGACCTAAAGAGACATTTCCCCAAAGAAGACATACAGATGGCTAACAGGCACATGAAAAGATGCTTATCATCGCTAATTATTAGAGAAATGCAAATCAAAACTACAATGAGGTTACACTTCACTGGTCACCGGTCAGAATGGCCATCATTAAAAAGTCAACAAAGGGTGTGGAGAAAAGGGAACCCTCCTACGTTGTTGGTGGGAATGGAAACTGGTGCAGCCACTATGGAGAACAGTGTGGAGTTCCTTATAAAACTAAAAATAGAGTTACCATATGATACAGCAATCCCAATCCTGGGCATACATAGGGAGGAGACTCTAATTTGAAAAGATACATGCACCCCAATTTTCACAGCAGCATTATTTACAACAGCCAAGACATGGGAGCAACCTAAATGTCCATCGACAGATGAATGGATAAAGAAGATATGGTATATTCATATATATATATATATATATATATGGAAGCAACATAGATGAGCCTAGAGATTATCATATTAAGTGAAGTCAAAGACAAATATCACATATCACTTATATGCAGAATTTCAAAACATGACACAATGAACTAATTTACAAAACAGAAAAAGATTCACAAGACAGAAAACAAACTTATGGTTACCAAAGGGGAAAGTGGGGGTGAGGGATAAATTAGGAATCTGGGATTAACAGATACACACTACGATATATAAAATTGGTAAACAACAAGGACCTACTGTATAGCACAGGGAACTATACTTAATATCTTGTAATAACCGATAATAGAAAATGGAAAAAAATCTGAAAAAGAATATATACATGTATAACTGAATCACTTTGCTATACACCTGAAACACTGTAAATCAACCATAATTCAATACAAAAATAATACCTGGAAAAAACTTGACAATTAAATGAGATTATAATTATATATAATAACGTATATAAAGTACTTTGCACGTTATAGAGTGATACAAAGATTAGTTGTCATTTACCACCCTTGAGTAAGTTTTCTCTTTTGACATAACAGTATTTATCAGGCCATTTTTCACACAGCTGAATGGGTGCACTATAAAACTAAGTTTTCAAACTTGCTGCTAGTCTTAAAATGGACTGGTAGTAGGACAGAGAAATAGGTTTATTTTTGTGTGTACTATATGCTTTACACACCATACTGAATCCTCATTGTACCTGCTTAAACAGACTACAACTTCGTTTTGCAGATGAGGCTACTGAATCTGAAACTTGCCCAAGACTATAAGTGTATAACTGATAGTGCTTGGATTTGCAACATTCATGCTCTTTCCCACACCATAGCATGTAAATTTCTGTAACTATTTTCCCTTTTTCTAAGTGATGGAAGAAAAAAATTTCAGTATCAGTAAATAACCATATGAGTTTGCCATTTCAATGGAATACCTATTATTAAAACATATAGTCAATATGGATATAGTAAAAACTATAGATAAAAATAATAAGACATATCAGAAATATAATCCACTTGTTTTTAAATTATTCTGATCCAATTAGGACTAGTGCTTAGGAACTTCAACAGCTATCTAGCAAAAGGGCAGATATATTTTGATCTGGACAGTGTTAAACAGAAAACTCAATGATACTTTTGACCACCATCTGAAGCTGGGTTTATATATGGTGACCTTTCAATTCCATATGAGACACACATTGGACAAGTGTGAGTTACTTATGGATCAATACAACAGGATATTTGAAAGCAGGGGTTCAGTGTAATAACTGCTCAATCCACTTTTGAATAAACTGCTTACCCACTGAATATTTTTAAATTGAATTCTGCACACTAGATCCTTTTGACTCTAAAAGAAGGGAGCACAGTACCAGCAAAAGATCTTTTCCCTATTGTGTATCATGTAATATCAATGGTATATGGTCAAGCAGGTGTATAACTTAGAGGCTTTTATAGTATCTAGTGAAGTATTACAAGTAGACTCAAGTTCTCCTGTCATTTACAATGCTAACACTTACAAATGGCATACTCAAAAGTTTTACAGAAGTAGACTAACCTGTAGTACAATCCAATCATGCTATGTATCTGGAAAAGGAGACCTTAGATTTAGTCTTTTTCTTTTTTTTAGACTTTACTAGTATAGTTCAAAAAATAATTTATTTCTGGCACGAATCTTAGGGAGTCAGGAAAGATTGCTCCCATATGTACTATCTTAAGAGGGAGACAATCTGACATTTAAACAGAAATACTTTGTACTATTCATTATCAGAAAGCCAACAACTTTTCCCAGAGAGAATTTGACCCTTTCGCAGTCTAGACTAGATGCCTAAGTCAACAGTTATTTAAACAATATTGCTTTCGTATCATATCTACACTCCTGGCCTCAGCAACCTGTGTCCTTTTGCTGTCCCTTCCTCCCTATTTCACCTCAATGGCTGATTGCCAGTTCCTAATCGTTTTTTCCTGCTCCCAGCTTCCATTAGGTATCCTTTTTTATCCCAAATATACTGACTTGAAATGGAAACTTTTTTGGTAGCTTTCTCTTTGACTTTTAGTTTCAACTTGTGTTCACTGAGGCCTGCTATGTGACCTGTACTTATTTACACTTACTGGGTTTTCCCTTCCCGACTAAAAGGAACTGGGTTACTGCCTCTGTGGTCACTGAGTGGTGAGGTTATTTTGGGCCATGCGGGCTGGGGGCAGGGTTAGGCTGGGGAGGTAGCTGAAATAAGTTTCATGGCTGAAGCTAATCTTTGGCTTTCAAGTCCCATACACATTGCAATCTAAATCTCATTAGAAATAGAATATGTGCATCTAACATATCATTTAAATTATTAATTATCTGAAATAACTCTGAAAAAACATATCCATGATTTAGGAGGGATAGCTTTTCTTTTTTACTCTTAGCTCCACATTTTAAAAGTTACATTGTCTGCATTTTGAATTAAGTGAAAGGGCTGAGAAAGGTCACTTTTTCTCCTTTATATCTCAAAAATAAACCAACTTTCAGTCTGTACGTTTCAGATACAATAGTCCTCAAATCACCATGACTAACTGAAAGCAATTGTCAGATTAAGGATAGAGAGGAGAGGAAAAATGACTATCAGAAAGCAGAAATATTTATCTGAAAAACCAGGTAATCTTGGGAAGTTATCAGCTATAAGTTTTAAAACCACAGAACTTTGGATATAAGGAAAGAGTGTGTGCATGGCTAACAGACGAGGTGAAGGAAAGCTTGTTATGAGTCCAGAGTAGCAAGGCAGCCCACTCACTGAGCAAACAAAGATGTCCACCAAGACATTTATTTTGATGAAGTTATTTAATATTCCCCCTTTCTTAAAGCACTCCGGGAATCAGATGGGGGAAAATGGACTGACACCATTTTATCAAGTATTGGCAAAAGTTATAGCTGGGAAAGTCTTTGCATGGTGAATGGAAGAGATCTCACAGAACTGAGTAACCGATTCTCTTAATATTTAGATGTTGAATTAGGTTAGGTCTTGATCTGCTTCTAGCCAGTTGATCTCTTCAAATATGTCAACTGACATTCAAAGAAAGATAGACAAGATGAAAAGGCAGAGGGCTATTTACCAGATGAAGGAACAAGATAAAACCCCAGAAAAACAACTAAATGAAGTGGAGATAGGCAACCTTCCAGAAAAAGAATTCAGAATAATGATAGTGAAGATGATCCAGGACCTCGGAAAAAGAATGGAGGCAAAGATTGAGAAGATGAAAGAAATGTTTAACAAAGACCTAGAAGAACCAAAGAACAAACAGAGAGAGATGAACAATAACTGAAATGAAAACTACACTAGAAGGAATCAATAGCAGAATAACTGAGGCAGAAGAACGGGTAAGTGACCTGGAAGACAGAATGGTGGAATTCACTGCCGCGGAACAGAATAAAGAAAAAAGAATGAAAAGAAATGAAGACAGCCTAAGAGACCTCTGGCACAACATTAAACGCAACAACATTCGCATTATAGGGGTCCCAGAAGGAGAAGAGAGAGAGAAAGGACATGAGAAAATATTTAAAGAGATTATAGTCGAAAAATTCCCTAACATGGGAAAGGAAATAGCCACCCATGTCTAGGAAGCGCAGAGAGTCCCATTTAGGATAAACCCAAGGAGAAACACGCCGAGACACACAGTAATCGAATTGGCAAAAATTAAAGACAAAGAAAAATTACTGAAAGCAGCGAGGGAAAAATGACATGTAACATACAAGGTAACTCCCATAAGGTTAAGAGCTGATTTCTCAGCAGAAACTCTACAAACCAGAAGGGAGTGGCATGATATACTTAGTGATGAAAGGGGAGAACTTACAACCAAGATTACTCTACCCAGCAAGGATCTCATTCAGATTCGATGGAGAAATCAAAAGCTTTACAGACAAGCAAAAGCTAAGAGAATTCAGCACCACCAAACCAGCTCTACAACAAATGCTAAAGGAACTTCTCTAAGTGGGAAACACAAGAGAAGAAAAGGACCTACAAAAACAAACCCAAAACAATTAAGAAAATGGTCACAGGAACATAAATATCGATAATTACCTTAAGCATGAATGGATTAAATGCTCCAACCAAATGACACAGGCTTGCTGAATGGATACAAAAACAAGACCTATATATATGCTGTCTACAAGAGACCCACTTCAGACCTAGGGACACATACAGACTGAAAGTGAGGGGATGGAAAAAGATATTCCATGCAAATGGAAATCAAAAGAAAGCTGGAGTAGCAATACTCATATCAAATAAGACTTTAAAATAAAGAATGTTACAAGAGACAAGGAAAGACACTTCATAATGATCAAGGAATCAATCCAAGAAGAAGATATAACAATTATAAATATATATGCACCCAACATAAGAGCAGCTCAATACATAAGGCAACTGCTAACATCTCTAAAAGAGGAAATCGACAGTAACACAATAATAGTGGGGGACTTTAACACCTCACTTACACCAATGGACAGATCATCCAAAGTGAAAATAAATAAGGAAACAGAAGCTTTAAATGACACAATAGACCAGATAGATTTAATTGATATTTACAGGACATTCCATCCGAAAACGGCAGATTACACTTTCTTCTCAAGTGCACATGGAACATTCTCCAGGATAGATCACATCTTGGGTCACAAATCACAAATCAATCCTCAGTAAATTTAAGAAAACTGAAATCATATCAAGCATCTTTTCTGACCACAATGCTATGAGATTAGAAATGAATTACAGGGAAAAAACCGTAAAAAACACAAACTCATGGAAGCTGAGCAATACGTTACTAAATAACTGAGACATCACTGAAGAAATCAAAGAGGAAATCAAAAAATACCTAGAGACAAATGACAATGAAAACACGGCAATCCAAAACCTATGGGATGCAGCAAAAGCAGTTCTAAGAGGGAAATTTATAGCTATACAAGCGTACCTGAAGAAACAAGAAAAATCTCAAATAAAGAATCTAATCTTACACCTAACGGAAAGAAGAACAAACAAAACCCAAAGTTAGCAGAAGGAAAGAAATCATAAAGATCAGAGCAGAAAGAAATGAAATAGAAACAAAGAAAACAATAGCAAAGATCAATAAAACTAAAAGCTGGTTCTTCGAGAAGATAAACAAAATTGATACACCATTAGCCAGACTCATCAAGAAAAAGAGGGAGAGGACTCAAATCAATAAAATTAGAAATGAAAAAGGAGAAGTTACAACAGACACCACAGAAATACAAAGCATCCTAAGAGACTACTACAAGCCACTCTATGCCAATAAAATGGACAACCTGGAAGAAATGGACAACCTGGAAGAAATGGACAAATTCTTAGAAAGGTATAACCTTCCAAGACTGAACTAGGAAGAAATAGAAAATATGAACAGACCAATCACAAGTAATGAAATTGAAACTGTGATTAAAAATCTTCCAAAAAAGAAAAGTCCAGGACCAGATGGCTTCACATGTGAATTCTATCTAACATTTAGAGAAGAGCTAACACCCATCCTTCTCAAAGTCTTCCAAAAAGTTGCAGAGGAAGGAACACTCCCCACACTCACTCTATGAGGCCACCATCACCCTGATACCAAAACCAGACAAAGATACTACAAAAAAAGAAAATTACAGACCAATATCACTGATGAATATAGATGCAAAAATCCTCAACAAAATACTAGCAAACAGAATCCAACAACACATTAAAAGGATCATACACCATGATCAAGTGGGATTCATCCCAGGGGTGCAAGGATTCTTCAATATATACAAATCAATCAATGTGATACACCATATTAACAAATTGAAGAATAAAAACCATATGATCATCTCAGTAGATGCAGAAAAAGCTTTCAACAAAATTCAACACCGATTTATGATAAAAACTCTCCAGAAAGTGGGCATAGAGGGAGCCTACCTCAACATAATAAAGGCCATATATGACAAACCCACAGCAAACATCATTCTCAATGGTGAAAAACTGAAAGCATTTCCTCTAAGATCAGGAACAAGACAAGGATGTCCACTCTCATCACTATTATTCAACACAGTTTTGGAAGTCCTAGCCATGGCAACTAGAGAAGAAAAAGAAATAAAATACAAATTGGAAAAGAAGAAGTAAAACTGTCACTGTTTGCAGGTGATATGATACTACACATACAGAATCATAAAGATGCCACCAGAAAACTACTACAGCTAATCAATGAATTTGGTAAAGTTGCAGGATACAAAATTAATGCATAGAAACCTCCTGCATTCCGATATACTAATGATGAAAAATCTGAAAGAGAAATTAAGGAAACACTCCCATTTACCACTGTAACAAAAAGAATAAAATACCTAGGAATAAACCTACCTAGGGAGACAAAAGACCTATATGCAGAAAACTATAAGACACTGATGAAAGAAATTAAAGATGATACCAACAGATAGAGAGATATAGCATGTTCTTGGATTGGAAGGATCAACACTGTGAAAATGACTATAATACCCAAAGCAATCTACAGATTCAATGCAATCCCTATCAAATTACCAATGGCATTTTTTTACAGAACTAGAACAGAAAGTCTTAAAATTTGTATGGAGACACAGAAGACCCCGAATAGCCAAAGCAGGCTTGAGGGAAAAAAGCGGAGCTGGAGGAATCAGACTCCCTGAGTTCAGACTATACTACAAAGTTACAGTAATCAAGACAATATGGTACTGGCACAAAAACAGAAATATAGATCAATAAACAAGATAGAAAGCTCAGAGATAAACGCACACACCTATGGTCAACTAATGTATGACAAAGGAGGCAAGGATACACGATGGAGAGGAGATAGTCTCTTCAATCAGTGGTGCTGGGAAAGCTGGACAGCTACATGTATAAGATGAAATTAGAGCACTCCCTAACACCATACACAAAAATAAACTCAAAATGGATTAGAGATCTAAATGTAAGACCAGACACTATAAAACTCTTAGAGGAAAACATAGGAAGAACACTCTTTGACATAAATCACAGCAAGATCTTTTTTGATCCACCTCCTAGAGTAATGGAAACAAAAACAAAAATAAAGAAATGGGACCTAATGAAACTTCAAAACTTTTGCACAGGAAAGGAAACCATAAATAAGACGAAAAGACAACCCTCAGAATGGGAGAAAATATTTGCAAATGAATCAATGGACAAAGGATTAATCTCCAAACTATATAAACAGCTCTTGCAGCTCAATATTAAAAAAACAAACAACCCAATCCAAAAATGGGCAGAAGGCCTAGACATTTCTCCAAAGAAGACATAAAGATGGCCAAGAAGCACATGAAAAGCTGCTCAACATCACTAATTATTAGAGAAATGCAAATCAAAACTACAATGAGGTATCACTTCACACCAGTTAGAATGGGCATCATCAGAAAATCTACAAACAACAAATGCTGGACAGGGTGTGGAGGAAAGGGAACCCTCTTGCACTGTTGGTGGAAATGTAAATTGATACAGCCACTATAGAGAACAGTATGGAGGTTCCTGAAAAAGCTAAAAATAGAATTACCATATGATCCAGCAATCCCACTACTGGGCATATACCCAGAGAAAACCATAATTCAAAAAGGCACGTGCACCCCAATGTTCACTGCAACACTATTTACAATAGCCAGGTCATGGAAGCAACCTAAATGTCCATCGACAGACGAATGGATAAAGAAGATGTGTTACATATATACAATGGAATATTACTCAGCCATAAAAAGGAACGAAATTGGGTCATTTGTTGAGATGCGGATGGACCTAGAGACTGTCATACAGAGTGAAGTAAGTCAGAAAGAGAAAAACAAATATCGTATATTAACGCATATATGTGGAACCTATAAAAATGGTACAGATGAACCGGTTTGCACGTCGGAAACTGAGACACAGATGTAGAGAACAAATGTATGGACACCAAGGGGGGAAAGCGGCGGGGGGGTGGGGTGGGGCTGGTGTGATGAATTGGGCGATTGGGATTGAAATGTATACACTGATGTGTATAAAATTGATGATTAATAAGAACCTGCTGTATAAAAAAATAAAATTAAAAAAAAAAACAATCCTTTTACATGTCGCTAGGCACTAACTAAAAATCAACAGAATAGCACAGTGAGTTGCAATACGGCTTTTAAATTGTTTATTTAGTTATAGGTCATGTTAAGTCAAATCCCTTTTGACAAAAAAAATATGTGGGCTGTGCAATAAGTTTTTGGTTCTGCTATAATTTTCTTCTTGCATTCTAGACTTCACATAGTCTTAATTTGTTTTACTGATCACTGCTTTTCATTTGGAATAAGCCAATGTGGATAAGGGAGACCAAAAGGGAATTAATAAGTGTTAAGATAGCTTGGTTTTAAGGTTTTGGTGCATATTTTCAAGACAGTTCCACAGAACATATTGCTCTCAAGTTAGGGTTAAAGTGAAACTCTCCATTAGGATAATACAGAGGATAACATTCTCTCAGGAAAAAGTAAGAATTTTAACCTTTCCTCTACCAGGCATCTTCCCTCAGGCACTGAGCCATCCAAATACATGGGGAGAGGCGAGGAGACTTCAAAAGTCACAAATATATTTCAACAGCTAATTTTTAGCAAGTGTGGCAATGAGATCTTTCCATTCTCCTCTCTTCTTTGTGATGTACGTAGGAGTGAGTAGCTGCAATAGTGATTCTGGCTGTTGCCTGAAGTAGTTCTGACACAAGGCCTCAGTGTTACATATCACGTACATCCCACAGTCATAGCTGTTTTGTTGAGCAGGGGCTTTCTCTTCCACAAAGGCCAATTTGTCTCCTTTTCTGCCTAAGAAAGCCTCTAGTTTCTCTGCTACCTGCTTTGCATGGACTGAGTTGCTCCTACTATGAGAATCATAATGAAAAAAGCTATTTTTATCTTGGAGATAAACCAACAAACTCCAATGGGTTCCCCCAGCTGCCTGGTTGGAATTATCATTGATGGCTAAAAATACAACTCTCTTGTGAGGGAGGTCCAAGGGTTCAAGGAACATGGCGATCTCTGCTGGGTTGCCAGTGCACTTGATGAACTGGGTGACTTCAGGGCTGATGAAGCAGACATGGTCAGAACAGTCATGAAACTGACTGTTGGCAAAGTACTCAAAGGCAAACCCAATAATATGGTCATTGAGCCAGCTTGGAGGATCCAATAGTGAGACATCTGATTGCCGCAGTAGACTGTCCATGTAACTCAAGACTACTGGGTCCATCTTGTACTGACCAGGGCTGCTCAGAAATTCCAGAAGCTGAAGGAGAGGCAGAAGACAATATTTACTGTTGAATATGATACTTGGCTGTAAAATGGGGATCATAAATATCAACTACTCTTACAAGGTTTTGGGTAAGGATTAAATATAACTGTAAAGTGTTTAGCAACAATGTCTGGCTAAGAGTAAACACTCAAAAAAACCCTCTAGCTTATGTGCTTTATGTTAACAATTAGTTAGAATGAAAACTTTGGAAATTCTGCATCTGAAATAGTAAGCATGGATTTAAAATCTCCTCTTTAAATGCAGAGATTGGTTAAAATTATAACTAATGTTTTACCAAACTCTATAGCATTAACCATATATTTGGCCCTTTAATGAATATGCATGATAAGAATGGCAAATTGTTTTTATATTAAAGATGAATTCTCAGGGCTTTCCTGGTGGTGCAGTGGTTAAGAATCTGCCTGCCAATGCAGGGGACATGGGTTCGAGCCCCGGTCCAGGAAGGTCCCACACGCCGTGAAGCAACTGGGCCCGTGTGCCACAACTGCTGAGCCTGCGCTGTAAAGCCTGTGAGCCACAACTGCTGAAGCCTGCGTGCCTAGAGCCCGTGCTCCGCAACGAGAGGCCGCCGCAATGAGAGGCCCGCACACCGCAACGAAGACTGGCCCCTGCTTGCCAAAACTAAGAAAGCCTGCGTGCAGCAACGAAGACCCAACTCAGCCAAGAATAAATAAATTAATTAATTTAAAAAAAGATGAATTTTCAGCGTCCCATTTAAATGTTACTAATTACTAAGGGAAATAGCTTCCATTTCAAAATTAATTTTCAAGAGATAAGATAAAATATTGCTTCCTCATTCCATAATGGAAAGTGACAGTGATTAGAGTAGTTAAAAGGAACTGTAATTTCAAGAACAGAAAATCATGAGTAATACAAATGAAATTCATTCCTGATTCTGCCCAGTTATGAACATGAGTGACAGTCTTTCCCATCTTTAACCTCGAGGGGTAAGACAGAGACTACAGAAATTCTTCGGGCACTGAAAGGTAGTGTGGCACAGGAATCATGAGACCTGGGTCTAGCCCTAGTTCTACCACTGATTTGCTAGTATCATCCTGATTAAGTCATTTAATTGATTTTGATTTTGTCCTTGTTTTTGGTCATCTGTAAAAAGGCCCCAGAAAGTTGTAGAAAAGGCCAAATAATTTTACTCGAAGGTATTAAAAAAGTATAAAATGTTGTACAAATAGTATTTATGTTATTAATTGGATGATATTAGTAAGATGATTGGACAATCTGGATAGAGCTCCAAACTAATCAAAGGAAATGAGGCTTGGAAACAAATATCCATTCATATTACCTTGTTCAAACAAAGGCATGACTAACTTAGAGTGGGAGCAAGACAAGTCATATAGTAAGATTAATATGCTCATGATCACCTGAGGTAAGGTGCTAACAGAGACAAGAAATGTGATAAGTGTGGTAATATAATATTTGAACCTAACAGAGGTCACTGCTATGCACTCACTTGGCAGCATAGCAATATTTCTAAAAATCATAAAGCAATAAACTGTCACATGCAGATTGTGAGTACAAAGCAAAGCATATTGTAAGACAATAACACTGCTATGAAAGACTGGGCTAGAATAGTGACATCAATTTAATCAATTCTGGCCATTAGACCAGTTATTTTACCACTTGGTTACACTATTAAAACAATAAAATTTTGAACACAACCATTTTCATGTAATCAAAACCCTACAAAAACCCATACAGAAAAATAAATATACCCCTGAAGAAAACACCTCAAGTAATGAGGTAGCTAGGAAGCACCAAAGACGGGTTTTTTGTGCATACAGTGTATCATAATATGAACTATTTCAGAAGTAATACAAGGCTGTTGATGAGTGTGTATATCAATCTGTATAAAATAAGATGGCATGAATTAAGATTTTCTTAAGAAGAATAACTTCAGCACAGACATAAACTGGAGCCAGGAATGAAGTTAACGAGGCATAGAGTACACTTGTTATGGGTGGGCCACAAATTTGGCTCTTGCCTTTTGGCAGCTAACCAGAGAGTGTTAAGTTAAACATTCACAATGTCCTTAAGGTAAAAACAAAGCAATTGCTCTGGAGAGGTAAAAGCATTCTTTGCATTAAGGTCAGACAGATTTCTCTCAAGGAATTTTCATAAAAGACATGGTGTATTATAATGAATGTCCCATAATATCCTTATAAAAGATGAAACAGTTTCAGAGGACTGTTTCTTACAATGATCCTTAATATCCAGCCTGATGGCAAATGAGCAAACAGCAATCTAGTAAAAGCAGCTGTGGGAGGCTAGGTGCTCAGCTGGCTGCTGCTGTGACTGGATTTAAGAATATATGAGTATGAAAAGGGAATGACTGCATGTGCATCGAGCAAGGCTCCCTGACTCTCCCCCTCATGCCTTCAATGACTATGAGGAGTGGTAAGGGCCAGACTGTACTGCCTGGCAAATACCTGGAGACCTGCTCTCTATGCTGACCGCTGAAATCAGACCCACACCTTAACAGCAAACCCAACTAGGGGTAGAAGCCCACAAGAAGAGTGCCTGAACAGACAGGCATCTCACCTTGGACGGAGTGTCTACAGGCAGGGCCAAGATTTTCTTCAGAAAACAATTTTTGTGTTTTGTTTCTTTGATTTTGAAAACATCCAACATACAGACATTGGGTCAATCAGGACTTAATTCTATTCCATACAGCATGATTGCAATAGCTTAACCTCAACAATTCTTTTTTTTTTTTTTTTTTTTTGCGGTACGCGGGCCTCTCACTGTTGTGGCCTCTCCCGTTGCGGCAGGCTCCGGACGCGCAGGCTTAGCGGCCATGGCTCACGGGCCCAGCTGCTCCGCGGCATGTGGGATCTTCCCGGACCGGGGCACAAACCCGTGTCCCATGCATCGGCAGGCGGACTCTTAACCACTGCGCCACCAGGGAAGCCCTAACCTCAATAATTCTAAAGCAGATGGAACCAGACTGGCCTTTGGGCAAACCACCTTGGCCACGAAAATGGATGCTAAACTTCATATCGGAAGACTTGAAATTTAGACTCCATTATGTTAACTCATTGGCTACATGATCATAAACAAACTACTTCATTTCTTTAAGACACAGTTTCCTTTTCTGTAAAGTGAAAATATTAATACATGACCTTTACCAACGGGTATTTGTCAGTATTTAATGAAGAAACGTAAGTAACTAATACTTAAAAAAAATATAAAAGTAGTATTTCCAGATATCTACTGGGTCATCAGGAAATTTATATCCTGACAACTGGTAACTGTAGTGATTCACACTGAACAAATGTTTATTGAGTGTTTCCTATGTGCTAGGGGCTAGAAAATCAGAATGGGGATAAGATAGTCATAGTTCCTACCCTCACTGAGCTTAAGCCTATTATGCTATATAATGAATACATAATGAATATATATATCTCTTTTAGTCAATAAACACCTATTGAGTACCTAATATTAGGTGTCATGGGAGATACAAAGATGTGTAAGGTAGCTTACACTCAAAGAAGAAGCCCATAAGCCACAAATAAAATGAATGGGAATTCAAAAGAGGGAAATGGATGGAGAGCTCGGATCAGGAAAGACTTCAAGGAGAAAGTGGCATAAAAGTGGGCTCTTGAAAGGCAGGTAGAGTTGCACGTGTAGAAGGGCATTAAGAAGGCAGAGAGGCAAGGAAAGTGCCTTTAAGTGTGTAGTCCAGTTTGTCTGGAATGAAGTGGGAGTAGGGATGTAGGTGAAGGCTGGAGGAGGATTATCAGAAGCTAAGTGTTGATAGACTGATTTCCAAGTGTAAAGTGTAGAACTTATACTGGAGAAAATGTGGAGCCATTAATGGCTTTGTCAGTGCTTTAGGAAGATTAATGATTCAGGCATAGTATACAGGATTAACTGGTAGGGAGAGAAATTGGAGGTAGAGATCAACTAGATTTTCATTGAAAGTAAAGGTAGGAGGACATGACCTAAACCAGGCGAAATGGTAGTAGGAGAGAGGCAAGGAGGAAAAGATATTATAGACAGAGTATCAATAAGGGATCAGAGGAGGGTAGATAAGAGAGAAGAATTAAGAAACGGTCTGGAAGCTTTCGTTGGAGTGACTGGAAGAACAGTGATCCCATCATTAATGGAGTAAGGGAAAAGGAGATGGAAGGGGACCTAGCACAAGACCCAGGAGCCATTTGGAACTATCCTAGGGTTATATCCTTTCTATATAGTGAGCACTGTGCTTAGCATATCTGAGGTACAATAAATGTTTGTCAGATGAATGAACCTTTTTAAAAAGGGAGTCAGAAAATACAGATTAGGAAAAAAGGGAAATAAGGCATTTTAAGATTTTTGTTTTGTCTGTAACATCCCCATTTTTGCTTTGGTTTTGTGTCTTGTCTGTTTTTTCTCTGTTGATTAGTAGTAAATTCCTTCAGAATTAAGAGACCTATGTATCTGGTCCTGGTGGATGGTAAGGAATATTGGGGAGACAATGACCTCCTCATAGTTCTATCTGTAAAATCCTACAAAATATAGTATAGTCATTTTCACAATGTTGATTCTTCCAATCCAAGAACATAGTATATCTCCCCATCTGTTTGAATGAAATTAGAACACTCCCTAACACCATACACAAAAATAAACTCAAAATGGGTTGATTAAAGACCAAAATGTAAGGCCAGACACTATCAAACTCTTAGAGGAAAACATAGGCAGAACACTCTATGACATAAATCACAGCAAGATCCTTTTTGACCCACCTGCTAAAGAAATGGAAATAAAAACAAAAATAAACAAATGGGGCCTAATGAAACTTAAAAGCTTTTGCACAGCAAATGAAGCCATAAACAAAACAAAAAGACAACCCTCAGAATGGGAGAAAATATTTGCAAATGAAGCAACTGACAAAGCATTAATCTCCAAAATATACAAGCAGCTTATGCAGCTCAATATCAAAAAAATAAACAATCCAATCCAAAAATGGGCAGAAGACCTAAATAGACATTTCTCCAAAGAAGATATACAGATTGCCAACAAACAAATGAAAAGATGCTCAACATCACTAATCATTAGAGAAATGCAAGTCATAACTACAATGAGGTATCACCTCACACCAGTCAGAATGGCCATCATCAAAATATCTACAAACAATAAATTATGGAGAGGGTGTGGAGAAAAGGGAACCCTCTTGCACTGTTGGTGGGAATGTAAATTGATACAGCCACTATAGAGAACAGTATGGAGGCTCCTTAAAAAACTAAAAATAGAACTACCATACGACCCAGCAATCCCACTACTGGGCATATACCCTAAGAAAACCATAATTCAAAGAGTCATGTACCACAATGTTCATTGCAGCACTAGTTACAATAGCCAGGACATGGAAGCAACCTAAGTGTCCATCAACACATGAATGGATAAAGATGTGGCACATATATACAATGGAATTTTACTCAGCCATAAAAAGAAACGAAATTGAGTTATTTGCAGTGAGGTGGATGGACCTAGAGCCTGTCATACAGAGTGAAGTAAGTCAGAAAGAGAAAAACAAATACCGTATGCTAACACATATATATGGAATCTAAAAAAAAAAACATGGTTCTGATGAACCTAGGGGCAGGACAGGAATAAAGACACAGAGGTAGAGAATGGACTTGAGGACAGGGAGGGGGAAGGGTAAGCTGGGACAAAGTGAGAGAGTAGCACTGACATATATACACTACCAAATATAAAACCAATAGCTAGTGGGAAGCAGCTGCATGGCACAGGGAGATCAGCTCGGTGCTCTGCAACCACCTAGAAGGGTGGGATAGGGAGGGTGGGAGGGAGATACAAGAGGGAGGGGATATGGCGATATACGTATGCATACAGCTGATTCAATTTGTTATACAGCAGAAACTAACACAACACTGTAAAGCAATTATACTCCAATAAAGATGTTAAAAAAATATATAGTATAGTTTTATATTTTGGAGCCAGGAGGCTTTGAGTTCAGGATCTGACTTTGCCCCTTGCTATCTGTGTGACTCTGGACAAGTTATTCATCCTCTTTCCTGGCCTCATTTTCTTCATCTGTAAAAGGAGGTAATAATAAAACCTGTCTCTCAAGAGTTGCTTTGTGAATTAAAAACACGAGTGAAAAGACTCAGCACATTGTCTGGTAGATAGCAAGCTCTCAAAAAAAAAATTGTTTCCTGCCCTGTTCTCTATATATTTGCGGTGGTAATAATGGATCTTAAAGATTTCTTGAAAATAAAGCATCTGTTTGTCTCTTTATATAAAGCCACAAAGTCACCAAGGATAGATCTAGCCAGGGCATGACTCTGCACTCTTGTACTTTACCTTTGGCATAAGCAGAGTGAATGCTAACTCCAGAGAAAAGCAGTCTCTCAACCTGAGTGAAGCGTGCTGTTAATGTGTTGTCAGCATACACAAATCTTGTGGTTACAGGGTTTAGTTTATTATATCTTCCAACTTCTGTAGCTAAATGAAGTGAACACTGAATTCATAGTATAGAACACTTCCCAAATATTTAATTTTAACAAAAGGAAGAGACTATTTTTCATATTAATCTTAAAATCCTTAAAATGCATACTACTTGAATATTTCTGTTTGTTATAAAAACAGGGAAATTAAATAAAAATAAAAATTAATTTAAAGGGAAAGTTTATAATTCAATAGGAACCATTCTGATTTCCTGCTGATATAAGTAAGGCAAGAAGCTGCAGGTTCAGTAGAAAAAACACTAGGCTGGGAGTCAGTAGACTTGGGATTCAGTTCAGATCTGCAATCAACCAGTTGTTTGACTCTGGAGAAGACATTTTAAACTTCTGGGTCTCAGCTTCATCATCTGTAAAGTGAGGTTTGGACTAGATAAATAGCGGTTCTAGCCAGGGATACACGTTTGAATCACCTATGGAGATTTTAAAGAACACACATGATCTATCTCTGGGGGGAGGGTCTGGGCACCTGTATTTTTAAGATGTTTCCAAGTGATTCTATGATTTCTAAAAGACTCCTCTAGCTCTAGGGTTGTACAATTCTAAGCTCTAATCTTTGCAAATTTAAAAATCTTCCCTTGTGGGAAGTAGCCGCATAGTACAGGGAGATCAGCTCAGGGCTTTGTGTCCACCTAGAGGGGTGGGATAGGGAGGGTGGGAGGGAGACACAAGAGGGAGGAGATATGGGGATATATGTATATGTATAGCTGATTCACTTTGTTATACAGCAGAAACTAACACACCATTGTAAAGCAATTATACTCCAATAAAGATGTTAAATACAATACAATAAAATAAAAATCTTCCCTTCCTATTTAAAGTCTTACTGGAACAAAGTCATGCTCATTTCTTTATATATTCTTTATGGCTGCTTTTGAGCTATAAGAGCTGAGTAGCCTGCAAAGTCTAATATATTTACTGTTTGCCCTCTTAGAGAAAAACTTTGCCAATCCCTGTTTTAGACCACTATAATGTAACCTACTGTAAATGTCTAGGCTGAATTAATTTTAAGAGCTTTTAGAGATCTAGTAAAGCATTGGAGCTATTTGTTAAAATATCTTAAAGGCAGTTTCCAAGTAGATTAACCTTTAACTAGAGGTGTTACTGCTGATTCAGTTGGAATTTTTGATGAGCAAATACTTAAAAATACTAATTACAGTGGATATAAGAATTGCCTACATTAGAGATGCATAAATATTCATAAGATCAAAATTATACATGAAGTTTTTAATTAACAAGCATTTCATAAGGTATGCATCAATTCTCATAACTTCTGGGAAAATATGCCTGTTGTGGTTAAAACCACAGTAGTGAGCCAGATAAGTTTTACTGTAAAGCCCCAAAGAAAACACTATCCCAGAACTGTAACTTTTATTCATTTTTCCCCCTAATTATTCAGAAAGGGTTCCTTAAAAAAGAAAAAAAAAAAAGGAACAGCCTCATTCAGTTATGTTTTTAAACACTACAAAGGGCAAAGTGCAGCTATTTACTCATTTTAAGTGAAGATTATAACAGTTAGTAGTTTTGAAATGCAGTTCCCCTTTCCCCTCCTCACTCCCTTCAGTTTTTGTTTTAAATTGTATCAAACTGCAAACGCTCACAGATGTGGTCTGTGCTCCTCTAACTAGATACATGGCTATGTGCCAGCAGGTATTGACAGACAAAAGCAAACAAACACACCCACACACCGAAAATCAAACATAGGCTAATAATCCCAGTGCATCTTCCTAGAGCTTCAATTTCACTAATTTTTGGGGAAAAGAGCTAAGCAATTTAATCTTAAATATTGATATTTTTATATCTTAAATACTTAAAACGTTTAAATCAGTAACTTACATCTTAATTAACATAAACATGGACATAATGTAGCATAAAATGCAAAATCAGCATAGATTTTTAAAATAAGAAATTTCCAGAGAACTTTTGCACCTGAGAAAGGCGATTTTCTATCCTTGTGGTTACAGGGTTTAGTTTATTATATCTTACAACTTCTGTAGCTAAATGAAGTGAACACTGAATTCATAGTATAGAACACTTCCCAAATATTTAATTTTAACAAAAGGAAGAGACTATTTTTCATATTAATCTTAAAAACCTTAAAATGCATACTACTTGAATATTTAGGATTCTTAGGAACCAGATTCCCTAAAAATTAATAAAGACATGAGCAAAACCTTATGCTTTAGCAGCTTAAATGTGTATAGGAGCAAGACAATTATTGAAGCAAATTTATTCATTTGGTCAAAATACATTTATTCGTGTTTTCTGTGTGCCAATTTTGCCTACAATAATGACTAGAAATTGAACCTAATATTATATAATGAAAATATAGACATCATCCCTGAACTTTCTATTTTCTTCATACCTCCTCTCCAATTGATAAGTCCTATTGATTCTACAGCCAAAATGTTCTGAACCTGTCCAATGGTTTTCATCTTTACTTCCATCACAGTCAAGTCCATCAACATTTCTTATCTTGATATAGCCTAACAGGTCTCCTTACTTCTACTATTGACCCCTCCAGTAAATTGTTCATACAGCTGTCAGAGTAATTGTTTAAAAATGTCAGGTCACACCTGTCCTGTTTAAAACCCTCTGGTAGCACACTATTACACTCAGAAAAAAAGGTGAATGCCCTGCCCTAGCTGCTTACAAACACTCTGCATGATCACATGGCCCCAGCCACCGCTCCACTCTCATTTCCATCACTCTTCCCCCTTGCCCACTAAGCTCAAGCCACACCAATTTTCTTTTTATTCTTCAAACACACCATGCTTTTTTTCTCCTGAGGGCTGGGGTACTAGCTGTGCCTGAACCTTCTAGTGGTTGGCTCCATGTGTTGGGTAGATTTCAGTTTAAATGTCACTTATTCACAGAGATCTCCCATGATCAGTCAAAATAAGAGGCCCCCCAGTCACTCTCTTGTCCTTTAATTTCAATTCCTTGCATAGCACTTGTGGCTGTCTGACAGTTTTCTTTTTCATTTATTTGTTTCTTGATTAACACTCCCCCTCCCCAGGCCAAAAATGTAAGCTCCATGAGCATAGAGAATAAAGGAACTTGTCTGCCTAAACTTGTTTACTACCTTGGCCCCCTGGGCCTAAAACAAAACTTGTCGGGCAGACAATAAATAATAATTGAAGAATAAATGAATGAATAATGGAGTATGGATCTTCACATGATATATATCATGTTCTGCAGAGAAATTTTTACCTTTATAGTCTTAGAAGTGTAAAGGCCTTTACTATCCCTTCTAGTCTAACTTCCTACTCCATGCAGGAATTTTTCATTTCTGCTCTCAGGGAAAAATGTGCAGGAGCCTGGCTTACAACTAGCTGTGTAATACTGGAGCAGAAACAGATAAATCAATGCAACAGTACAAAAACAAATCCATGCATTTTAGAAATTTTAAATATGATGATGAAGACATTATAAATCAGTGGGAGAAATTTATGGATTGTTCCATTTTCAGTGAACACTATGTTCTATAGCAGTGCTATCCAGTAGGACTTTCCGTGATGATGGAAATAAATGTCCTTTATCTGCAATGTCCAATATAGTAGCCACTAGCCACATGTGGCTATTGAGCACTTGAAAATGGCTAGTGAGACTGAGGGACTGATTTTATTTATTTTAATTAATTTAAACTTAAATTGAGATAGCTACATGTGGGTAGTGGCTACTATTTTGGACAGCATAGTTCCATAGGATTTCATAGGTATTTCTGGAAAGAAAAAAGATTATATGGTTAAGTAAGTTAGGGAAATGCTGCATCCTAAAACTCTGTATTGTTGCTTGTTGCACAAGCATATTAGAGGCTACGAGAGGTTCTGCAATAAAGAAAATTAACTATTCTTGGTCTGATTTTTTTCCCAACTCATTTGACCAATGAAATCCTTTTTGTGGTTGTTTTGGTATATTATCTATTAACACCTTATTGTCTGTGCAGTGAAGTTTGGGATATGCTAACTGGGTAATTTAATAAATGGCACTGGAACAAGTTGTTAATCATTCGATTAAAAAATGAAGTGAGATCCCTACTTCAGACCTCATATCGAATTATATTTCAGATGGAGTGAAATTTAAATGTTAAAAAGTGAAACAAAAATATTAAAAGAAAATAGAGCTTAAAAACACTTATACAACTGGTCAATAAACACATGAAAAGATACTCAACACCTTACTAGTAATCAAAGAAATGTAAGTTGAAGTAACATTTCATTTTTTACCTGTGAAATTAGCAAACATGTGGAAAACTGATAATAACCAGCATTGCTGAGTAACTATGGGAAAATGGGCATTCTTATTGTTAACAGAAATGTAAACAAATGCAAGCTTTTTGAAGGATAATTTGCCATTATATTTTAATATTTAAGAAATGTCTATAGGTAGGTATTACACTTTCAGAAATTTATCTGAAGGGAAACATTAGGATATGTGCAAAAATTTAACAGGGATGTTTACCACAGCAATATTTATAACAGAAAAATTGGAAACAATCTCAAAGTTTAAAAGAGGACTGGTAAATTTAAATAATAGGATTTCCATTCAATGGAATACTTTGCAGCCATTAAAAAATGAAGTTATAGAAATAAATTTATTGACACAGAAATATGTTCATAATATGTTATGGAAAGAAAGGTTATATAAAAATCTGTACACAAATATACACAAAAATAGTCAAGAATGATAGCCATCTAAAGTTATATACAGTTTTCTTTAAGAATGGAATTTTAATACTTTTAAACTTTTTTCTTCTTTTGATATTGACTGCTTAATTTTTTCCCCTTTCTTTTTATAATGAGCACATACCAGTAAGTACAGCTATTTTCATTCAAGAAAAAAAAAAAGTACCACCTCCCACTCTTACACTGACCTAAAAATGTCTGTTTCTTCAACTCACAGGTCTCACTTTTGTCCTCTGGAAAAAAACAGTAAATCTAATCTCTCTTCTACAAAACTTCGAACACAAAGATTTAAATATAATCTGATGTTCATTAAGATTAGATTACGTCCAACTTCTAATGAATGATTCCCTTTGCAATTTCACAAAAAGAATCACATCCAAGACCAAATGTGCTTTTCATGGCAGCATAAGCAGAAAAATTTTCAGGAAGGAAGTTGAAGCCTTATTTTTTGGTTTCAATTTCCCCTAATTAAACGTTTCCTTTTAATGCTAGCCTAAACCATCCAGAGATTTGTATAAAGTGGCATGTTAAAAATTACCATCAAGTTTTTACATCCCTGTTGAAGACAAAGATTATATTTTACTCAACCCTGCTATCTTCAGTGCGTGAAAACACAAAATTGTTATAAACATAGGAAGATTTCTCAATTTTATAAATTATTTATAAATTTGAACAATATTACTCTAACATGAATATTTTACAAATAGAGGAATTCAGCTCTCAAAGCAGAAAAACCATTTGGTATGATGATGATGCCTGTTAACTCTACAGCCATAAATTCCATTTGGCCCTACCTTGGGCCAGGGAGATAGACTAAGTAACCTTTTAGAATTTCTTCTAGCACTGAGGCTCTGCATTTATTGTTCTGTTACTTATTAGGCATGGCTATCGATGGCTAAGGGGTCATTGACCAGAAAAAGTACTTTATTCTTAGTCTACCATTTCTACTTCAAAGGTTCCATCTATAACTGTGTCACTATTTTTTTCCTTTACTTGGTGTAAACACCAGCATTTTTTTTTTTTGCGGTACGCGGGCCTCTCACTGTTGTGGCCTCTCCCGCTGCGTAGCACAGGCTCCGGACGCGCAGGCTCAGCGGCCATGGCTCACGGGCCCAGCAGCTCTGCGGCATGTGGGATCTTCCCGGACCGGGGCACGAACCCGTGTCCCCTGCATCGGCAGGCGGGCTCTCAACCACTGCGCCACCAGGGAAGCCCCACCAGCCTTTTCTTAAAATGATTTTGTTTTGCTTAAATTTTCTGAGAAATGACTTAACACAATTGGAAAATCTGAAGTGACTAGGGCTGTAAATAGTGTTTGGGGAGGACACTAGATTTAATGAGAGGTCTAAGATATTTTACAAAAGAGTAGACAGAATTTTACTTAGTATATAGCTAATATATCCTAGCTGATAAGATGTGGTCAAGCTAAAGTTATAATCTGCCTGGTTTCGTAAATAATCACTGTGTTTAGCCCACAGTAGCTATATACAAGCATTTTGTTTGAAAGAGTATAAAAAAGCCATCATCTTTTATTATTTGTCTTCGAGATTTCAAAGCCTGGTAAGTTATTTTTTTCATAGATAGTTAAGAGGTAAATTGTTATTACAAACTCCTATTTAATGGGTTTAAAAAATGTGCTTGGTGTATAGCAGGTGCTCAATAAATATTTAATGAACAAATGGAAGAAACAATGAATTTCTGTTTTACTGTACTGTGCTGACAGGAAAACAGTGTCTGATGGGACCCGATTATGACACAGAATTCTCTTAGCAATTTGTCTTTAAATGTTAATTAATATGAATACTTGTGAGTTATCTGACCAGGTCTGAACTATATATTATTAAGTAGGACTAAACATTTCCAGCAACTATATATTTTAGCTGCTAATATAAAGTGCCAAGTTGCTGCAACAAACAGTAGTGGGAAAATTACAGCCAGCTAAGGCCAGATATCCACAACCTATTGTTTTGAAGGAATTTAACCTATCACACTACTCTCAGAGAGCATTTATTTATTTTTTGGCCCTCAGGGAAGGCAGGCCTAGAACGATTTTTAAACCTACAATATAGATGCTCAAAAATAATAACTGTAACCAGGACAATTTTTCTCAGTATCATGACTGTCTTCTAGTGCTTTTATAACAGATGAAATGTGCGAAAGTGTAGTCATCTAATTGGAAGCCAGAGAAAGGAACTTCCAGAGATTTTCTGTAAGTAATAAAAATGCTTAAAATCTCTCATATGTGTCAAGTATTCTCTCTACTTTAAGATAGACCTATTCCCCCCTTCCCTAAAAAAGGAGACAGACAGATGAAACTCAAAGTCTACATAAACTTGACTTTCTATCTGTATTGAACCATATCATTACCCAAACGGTCTCCAGTAGGTAGATGGACAAAGTGAATATAAGCTAGTCATGCTGAAGAAGGTAGCCTCTCGGAGAATCTGGTTCAGAAAAGTTAAGTTACTTTACTCATTTGGATTAGTAATACTTGGACCTCAAATTCAATTTTTTGAATAATATGGTTAAAAAAGCACATTATTTGGAGAGTAGCTGGGATTTGAGCAGTAAGTTTTATATAGTCTGGCAATGGTCAGTTTCCAAAGAGATGGGTTACCTGGGCCTTGAGGACTTCCTTTTTGTTTACTAATGCATTTTACTCATCCAAGAGGTTTAAGGAATTGGCAAGGAGAGGAGTCTGGACCTTTAACAGTCAGAAATTTAGGCCTTACAGATGTAGATGGAATTTAACCAAGAAAGACCTTAGCAATATCTAGAAGCCTAGATAAGTGGTAAAGCCATTGCTTATCAGAAGTTCTAACATTATAATTTATAACATAAAAGAATGGGCTAGCCTCTTGACAACGTAAACTGCTAACTGATCTCTACACAGGTGTGCGTGTCCTTGTTGAAAGGTATGTAATTCAGTCCAATCTTTTTCTTTAGATTGGTCACACTGGGAAAATAAAGGAACTTAGCAGACTCTTTGGAGATCGCTTTATGATAAAATTTATTTTTTTAAAAATTTAATTATTTATTGGTCTAGTCTCTTCATTCCTATCTTGATGATCTAACCTATACATTACTGCTACATTATTTTTCAAACAGAACTCTAGTTTCATTATTCTCCAAATTTTTAAACATTTCTCCATTGCCTACCAAAATTAAGTACAAACTACAGCATGGCATTAAATTATTTCCATAAAAATAGCCGCAACCTTTCCCAATTTATTTCCTTGTACTTCTCCCACATACACAGCCACAAGCTCAGTTCTCCTGCAGGCCCAAATTATTAGGCAACAGTGGAGTCGTAGTGGTTACTGCAACTGAGGTACAGGAAAAAGAGAAGAGCCAGCTCCCCACTCCCACTCCAACTGAGAGGTTAAGAAGTGAACACTGCTCAAGTACCCTTCCGAAACACAGACTTGATCTGTCATGCTCTTGCTTAAAACCACTACAGTAAGCGTTTGATAAATCTAGAATCCATGGGCCAGGAGGTGGCTAGAATTAAGGGTTCCATGAACTTGGAACCCGGATTGGGGAAAAAAATTGCATCTTTTCAATAAACTCTAGCTGAAATTTAGCATTTTCTTCACTAAGTGTTGGCAATAATCCTCAGTGGTACTAACAGTCCCTATGTCTTTGTCACCATTAGAAATATATTTTCATATCACATTAAAGTTGTTGCAATTACCTCAAAATATAATTTATACTCATCACTATTTTGAAATTACATAATTAGACCTGCTGCCAGATGTTATTTAATGTGTAAAGAAGCACATATATAACTACATCACACATTTGTTTTAATATTTTTAAAACTTTCAATAAAAATAATTTCATTTACATTTCTATGTATTTTACTTTATACATTTAAAAACATTATTCTGAGATAAGGTCCACAGGCCAGGCTGCCAAAGTGGTCCATGACATAAAAGGTTATTTTATTTTTACCTTTGTTATTTATACCTATTAATTGCTTATAGTATATAATCTAAACACTTTAGCATGGAATTCAAGGCTCCTCATTAACTGTTCACACCCACTTTATCATCTTTATCTCTGTCCCACCCCTACTTTTCATACTAAACTCTAGTCATACCAGACAATAGTGACTCTCTCTTATCTGGTGGCAGATAGGTTTTTGAATTAACCCTAGTTAATAGACAGTAGCCATGCACTGGCTTGGGCTTTGCCTTACCCAGACCTTCTCTGCCTGCCAAGTGAATTCTTTTAAAGGTCTGTTTTCCCTAATACTACGAGGTCCTAATAGGGCTGAATCTTTAATCTTTCTCATACCTAACGTAAATGATCAATGAAATGAATATAAAAGGCAGATTCTAAATTGGCAAGGCACTGTGTGTAGTAATAATCTCTAGGGGAGTGAAGTTAGCCTCTGAATCTCATAAATTCGCCTAGCTCTGATCTTTTTGGGGATAGAAATGAGGAGGCCCTTGAGCTCTAAGGCTGGATTCCCAGCTGATAAATCTTGGATGGAGGGGAAAGGAAGGGGAAAGAGAGCAGTAACTGAGGTGGATCTGATTAAGACCGAAGGATGGAAATGTGCTGAAGGGAAAGGCAGGAGTGACTTCTCCCATTTCCCAGAGCAGTTATTCAAAACTATCATCACTCTGACCAAGCGTCCCATTCCATCCCTAACTCTCTCTCATCAAATGACTCCCATCTTTATGTTACAGAGTCAACTCTATCAACCTTCTGTCTTCCCCTACTTCCCATCCTTTCCTTTGCTCTAGTTTAGTGGTTCTCAACCCACAGCATTAGTCACCAAAGGAGTTTTTAAAAATGAAACACTGATTCCCGAGTTTGTTTAATTGGCCTCAGATGGAGCAACTGCATTGGTTTTATTTTTAAAAAGCTTCCCAGGTGACTCTAATGTGCATACAAGATTGAGTTCCACTAGTGTTCTTGGTTCTGTAAATTAGCTATTCTCATCCATAAATTGTCTACTTCTCGGTTCCACGGTACACTTTTATGCCTAAGAGTTTCCCATCTTAAAAGGACACACTGTTGTGGCCCACACACTTGCCCCTCATCTCATCACTTTACAACGATGTTTCTTTAAAGGGTGGCCTACACCTGTATGGTTTTTACCAGTTATGTTCTATGACTTTTTACTCTTCCAGCCAGTACTGGCATATGATTTTGTACTCGTCATTCCCTCTGCTTCTATCTCCTCTCATATTTCTTTGACCAGCTACTGCTCACTAGCCTTTTAACACAAATTGAGTGACCCAAAGGTCACCTTGGAAAGGGTTTCCTCAAGTCCTTCTATACAATCAGGCTCAGAGTATCCTGTGGTTTTTTTTTTTTTTTCTATTATAAATTTACTACCACTGCGGATTCTCTCATCGTCTCGACATAACAGAGCGCTTCAGAAAGCTGAGCCTGTTTCATTTGCTTCTGACTTTCTGGAGTCTAACTCCTGGAAACCACTCAGTGAAAAAACTCTGAGGAATGAATGGAAAGAAAGACTAGGAAACGGAGGTCTGGGGCGGGGAAATGAGGGGGAGGGCGTGCGTGTGGAAACGGGGTGGGGAGGGCTAACGGGGTGGAGCTGAGAACCCTGCGCCAAAACTGGGGAGGGGGCAAGGATACCCTAGATCTGCGTGGGCGGTAAAGCGGTCCCCGGCCCAGACACACCGATCAGCAAACCCAAGTGGGAAGCAGGCTTCTTACCTGCCTCGGACCTCACCACCCCAACCAGCCTTCAGGCGGCTCTCTATTGGCCGGAAAACGAAAGCTACGGTCGCAAACCCAGAATTTTCTACCCCAACATTGCGACATTCCTCTTTAGTAGAGAGAGAATCTAAGGCAGAGTTCCCAGCTCTGCCGTAAGGTGAGGAAGAAAAGTTTGGGCGGGGCCGCCCGGGACGGATGAAATGGGGCGTGTCCGCGCAAGCGCATGCGGTACTCTCGGGCGGCGTCACGTGCGGGGGCGGGGGCGGGGCCGGGCGGCCTGGCCAGCTCCGGCCGGCGGTAGGGGGCGTGGGAGGTAAGTGCGCGCGCCTGCCCGTCTGCAGCTGAGGAGTCGCGCGGGGCGGGGCCTTGTGCGCGGGGTCGGGGGCGCGCGGGCCGGAGCGGACGGGGTCGGGGCGGCGGTTGGCTGTGGCTGCTGAGAGTCCAGCTAGAACGCCGGGAGGCGGCGGAGGAGGCACCGGCGGCACCGGCATAGAGGGCGACAGCGGTTGAGGCGGCGGTCCAACGCGTGCTCTCTGGGCGGGTGCGGCGGGGGATGTGCCTGCCCAGGCCGGGCGGAGTCTCTCTGACAGGGCGGGGGATGCGCGGCGGCCGCTCGCCCGGACCCTAAGGCAGCTGGGCCCACCCTCCCAAAACCCTCCGACCCTCGGTGGTCTCGGCCTATGCTGTCTCCTCCGGCCTGACCCTGCGGCTGAGGCTGGCAGGCGGCTTCCGCCGAAGAGGAGGGGGCTGCGGTGGCCACCGCGGCGGAGCCCGAGGTAAGACCCGCCCAAGCCGCCCAGCGGCCCTGCGGCCCGGCCCGGCCCACGTCTCAGTCTCTCTCTTTAGCTTTTGCGGGGCCGCTCCGCCCTGACCCGGCGGAGACGCCCCGCGAGCGGGTCTGCCCCGCAGCCTCCCTGACACCCGATCGCTGCCCCGGGTCCCCCGTAGACCCCACCCATCGTATCTTCCATTGACCAGACACCATTCCGGCCCTCCAACCTTTCTAGGGGTTCTGTCACGGGCCCCCCCACCCCAGCACACCCTACTGGAACCTCCTTCAGACTCTCTTCGGACGCTTAATGGGGCCTCGAGATTCTGTCACATCCTCCCGTGAGCTGACCCGGGTTTGCCACTGTTCCTCAGACCCAGTTACTGCCACCCCCTAACCCATTGCTACCCCCAGTTCCAGGGCAGATGCATCGTGCCCCCCTCTCTTCTCTCCCCCCCCCCCCCCCCCCCAGCTCGCTCACCGCCTAGCCGACTAGCTCTTCCCCTACCCAACTCGGCTTTCAGATAGTCTGCTTCGTGATGCTCTTACCTCCCAAGAGATCTGGTGTCAGCCCCTCTTTAGACACCATCAACAGCGGCCTCTCCCCCCAACTCCTACTGTAGCCTCTCCCCCAGACCTCTTGTCCTTAGGCAGACCTGATTATCTTTCTCCTTGCTCGTGATCCTTTCTTTGGTTGGAAGGGCTTTGCCATGAAATCCTGAAGGGGTGTTTGCGTAGCCTAGTGTGTTCCCTCCGGTGGGGCTTAAGGGGACCAACTGACACCCTTGTTTGGAGGGTTTAGTCTGGTGGCTATAGAGGAAGAGGGAAGAGCATGGAAGCCCCGGGCAGGGGGTGTGTGCTGTTGTAAGGTCTCACAGCCTGCTTCTCATCTTGTCTCTTCTGTAGAACCTGTGAGGTAGTCCAGATCGTGACATTTTAGGGACATCTGTAAGGATCAAAGCACATAACACTAATGAATATAACTGTGTCTCCATGTGGTATCATTTGCTTCACTTTCCTAGATTTTTACAGATCTTTTGCACTGTTTTTGAAGGATACCAGGGTGCTTTTTTTTTTTGGATTTGCTGTTTGCGAATTTGCTGGAAAAGTAAGATTTATAGCTTTCCTTAATCCCTGAAGACTTTAATGTCAGTTTAATAATAAAATTCTGCTACCTGGTGCTACTGTCTTGCTTTTCCAAGGAGCAAGTACAATTATCATGCAGTGTTCACCGATGTCATTACCAACAGCCTTCTCAATAGTAAAATATTGAATAAAATGTAGTTTGTTGAACTACTTAGCTGTCAAGAAGGAAAGGTAATTTTACACCAGATGATCAGTGCATAATTTTAACATTGGTATAGGGATGAAGTATAGAGAGGTTTTTGTAGTCAGTACTTTAAAATTTTTTATTTTGTGTGTGTGGAACTGAGGAGGGAGAAAATCATATTAAAATTATAGGTCATAACTAGACATAGTATAAAAGTCAAAAGGTTCAAAAGAGTATGCAGTAAAAAGTTTCTTTTCCTCCTTTTTATCCTCTAACCACCCATTTTCCCTCAGACGCAACCACTGTTTCCATCTTTGTGTGTGTCCTTCCTGTGATATTTCTAGCATACAAGTCTATACATTTATATTTTTAAAACACTCCACAGACAAATCCTTCCATACTGTATACTATGGATATACCACCCCCCCTTTAATAATAGATCCTAGAGTTCATTCAACAATAGTACATTTGGAAGTGCCTCATTTACTGGGTGGATAGTATTCCGTCCTGGTGATCTTGAGGTTATTTTCAGTCTTTGTTTTTTATAAACAGTGCTGCATGCTTTTCTTTTAAATGTATCATATGTTTTGTATGTTTTAAGTAATTTTCAGGATTTGAAAAATTTCATGATGATTGTTTTGTGAACCTACAAAAAAGCATATAACTAAAGTAAATTTCTCATTGAACCTCTAAGCTTCCATGGAGTGACTGGCTTTGACAGAGATTATAATGTTTGTCAGGAAGTTACTGAAGGATTTAAAGAAGGGGACTGAAATGATAAGATTTGCATTTTTAAAAGATCACTCTGCTTTGAGGAGCGTGGATTGAAAGGTAGACTAAATGTGTCAGGAGGGTAAATGACGATGGTGCAGTCTTCATTTGGGTTTTGAGAGTAGACAGGATTTGGTGATTTCATTGGATTTGGGATTAGGGTGAGGGTTCATAGAGGATAAGATCTAGGTTTCTAGCTTGTGCGTTTCACTGAGGTGGGGATCTATATGAGGGAGGAGTGGAATTTTTATTTTTGTCAAGAAAGGGGAATTCAATTTGTGGCATGTTGAGTTTGGGTGATTATACTTCTATCAGATGTAGATGGCCAGGAGGCAACTGGATTTGTGGCTTAAACTCATTATCAAGTTCTGGGTTGATAGTAATAGATTTGGGTGCAAAAGGTGTACTGAGAGGAGAAGAGATTGTAGGATAGAAATCCAACATTTACAGTATAGGTAGAGTTGAATGTCTAAGCTAGTAAATTATGTGATTAAGTTCTCTAAAAAATCTTGTCGTAGTTTAAATATCAATAGGTTCACTGTCTGACAAGACTTTTTAACAGTGTTTTCCCTGAGTGGTATATAGTACTGAGGGAAATGGAGTAAACTTAGATTATTAAAAAGGTAAAACCTCAGTAGAAATTAGCAACATAAATCCCATTTTTTTCTAATCATTTAGATTATACTATTGTAAAAGTTTATTCAATCTTCATTGTTTATACGGAAGTATAGGAGCTTGGAAAATGTGGTTTGCCAAGAATATTAAGTTTTTTGGTTTGTATGATTTCTAGTTATATTAGTAATAAAGATTAGTCAAAGATTTTTCAGTCACGTTTTTAAAACATAACATGACTTAATGTATTTATTCCTAAGTCCAGAGCTGCAGTGTAGAGCTCTTGCCTTTACTCTGGATCCCTGTAAATCACTTCTAATGTACATCTCCACTGGGATTCATATTTCACAAGCACTTAACACATGTACAAAATAAAACTCTTTTTTGCCTCTCTTCCCTCCAAAAAGGTGGGGATAGAAGGAGACAAACTGCAACAAAATTTTTTCTTTTGATTGTATGTCTTGATGAACGGTACTACTCTCTCCTCCTCATGAAGCCTTTAGGAATCTGGGAATCATCCTCCACTGCACTCTGTACCAAACTACCATCATCACAAAGTCCGGCACGTTCTCCCTCATGATATTTCAGATCATTCCTGATTGCTATTTTTGTTGTCTCTGTTTTTTTTTTTTTTTAAATGTTGGGGGTAGGAGTTTATTTATTTTTGCTGTGTTGGGTCTTTGTTTCTGTGCGAGGGCTTTCTCTAGTTGTGCCAGGCGGGGGCCACTCTTCATCGCGGTGCGCGGGCCTCTCTTGTGGCGGAGCACAGGCTCCAGACGCGCAGGCTCAGTAGTTGTGGCTCACGGGCCTAGTTGCTCCGTGGCATGTGGAATCCTCCCACACCAGGGCTCGAACCCGTGTCCCCTGCATTAGCAGGCAGATTCTCAACCACTCCACCACCAGGGAAGCAGTGGTTTCCAACCCCTGTTTAAGCACTGTTTTAACCCCGAATGTCTTTTGGTCTTCTTGTCTTCATCTGCCTCTTGTTTTGCCGTACCCTCTAGTTCATTCTGTCCACTTTTGCCAGAGTAAGTGTTCTAAAATGCTCTTTTAGTTAGGCTCTTTCAGTTGCAACGAAGAGACTCAAGTTACCTTAAGTAGTGGAGTGCTTATTGAAAGAAAACATGCACAAGGGAACCCAGGAAAAGTTAAACAGCTTGGTCTCAGGAAGAACAAGAGCTTAAAAATAAAACTAGAGGGCTTCCCTTGTGGGGCAGTGGATAAGAATCTGCCTGCCAATGCAGGGGACACAGATTCAATCCCTGGTCCAGGAAGATCCCACATGCCGTGGAGCAACTAAGCCCGTGCGCCATGACTACTGAGCCTGCACTGCAGAGCCCATGTGCCACAACTACTGAAGCCCGCGTGCCTAGAGCCCGTGCTCTGCAACAAGAGAAGCCACTGTGATGAAAAGCCCGTGCACCACAACGAAGAGTAGCCCCCACTCACCGCAACTAGAGAAAGCCTGCGCACAGCAATGAAGACCCAACACAGCCAAAAATAAATAAATTTTAAAAATAATTAAATAAAACTAGAAGCAGGAAAAGACAGATTTTACTCTAGTGCTCTACTGTTAACTTGTCTTAGCTACTTTTTCTACTTCGTTTTGTCTTATTTTTTCTCTCTAATCTCCTCCCCCACCCAATCTTATGGCTTCCATTTATTCCTGATTTCTTCCTCCTTATAACTACCGTGTCACTCCCATGCCAACATCTTACCTCCTGACTACTGTCTTTTTTCTTTTTTAACATCTTTATTGGAGTATAGTTGCTTTACAATGGTGTGTTAGTTTCTGCTGTATAACAAAGTGAATCAGCTATACATATATCCCCATATCTCTTCCCTCTTGCGTCTCCCTCCCTCCCACCCACCCTGTCCCACCGTTCTAGCTAGTCACACAGCACCAAGCTGATCTCCCTGTGCTATGCGGCTGCTTCCCACTAGCTATCTATTTTACATTTGGTAATGTACATTGGCTACTGTCTTTTTAACTTGAGCTTCTGTTGCTGACTTTTTGCTAAGATTTTCTGGTTTGAATTCCCAAGAAACAATCTCTTTGGCTCAGCTCTGTAATCATGGGCTGCTAGCAAGCCTGTGTACTTGGGTCATGTGACTACTCCTGGCCATTTAGTGTTGGCTGTGTGTTTATTTGTGCATGTGGGTATGGGGCAGGATCATAATGGTGAAAAACATGGGGCAGTGTGTAGCCTAACTTTCCCACAAAATGGGGTTGCAAACATGGCAGGCACCATTATTGACATAGTACAAATACAAATCTAATCATATCCTTTCCTGTTGAAAGATCTTCAGTGCTTTCCCATTGCTTTCAGGATAAAGCTTAAACGGTAGCTTGGCATGTGTGTGAGATCCTTCGTGATCTGACTCTTCTTTAGGCTTTCCTTCCTTGCTCTCTTCCTTAAATTCTTTGATCCACTCATTGAACTTAGGTCTTTGCACTCTGTGTTCCCTTTCCCGTCTTTCCCTTCCACCTTTCTCTGCTTAACAATCTGCTATCTGATCTTCAGGACTCAGACCAGGTGTATCTTTGGGAAGCTTTCCTTTACTTCCTCTAGGTTAAGTTAGGTGCCACTCCTATAGTATGTAGTGCTTGCTTCTGTCACAGCCCTCTAATGAAATTCCTAATAGCTTGTCTATTTTCTTCACTGGGCTGTAGCTTCTTTGGTATCAGTACAATATAGTAAGGCACATTTTTAGATTGAGAATTTTTTAAAAAGAATATGCTTATTATAAATTATAATATATATAAAAAAGTACACAGATCATAAATGTGCAGCTCAATAAATTTTCACAGAGTGAATACACAAATGTAACCAACACCTACATCAAGCACGATACAGGATATTACTATCAATACAACCACACAGGCCACCTTATGCCCTCTTCTGGTTGCTAGTCCAGTTCAAAGAGGATTTAATTTTAAGTGGGAAAACTCTTTAACATAGATTTCTCTACATATTTTGTGTGTATCTTTAGACATACAAGAGACATAGATATTAGAATTTTGATCCTGTGGAAAGAACATACGTAATTTATATTAGTGCAATTTTGGCATATTTTTGTGCAATAGATAAATTCAAAATCACATCATATTTTAATATTCAGTTATGGGATGTTTGTATTTAGGTAGATTTTCTTGTTTTTAAGTTTAATATTTTAGAGTAGTGGAAAAGAATATGACAGACCAAAGAATATTTGCTTAAAATAGCCTGTTTTGAGTGGGGATCATGCTCGAGATGGGTATAGTAAACATGTAAAGCACTTTCCAAATGGTGTTTGGCCTCTGGGTTTTAATGTGAATTATGTTGCTAGCATATTTTGGCAATGGGGTCATCCAACGGGCAACTGGAGTATAATTTTACATGTACAGTGAGGAAAGGACTAGCTGTCCTGTGTCATAGACAGCTGGCTTGCTAAGAATTGAGTTTTTTTTGCAACTAGCAATAATTTTAGAGCATACTTATTCTTTTTCTCAGTTTTGATTTTTCTTAAACTTTAAAATTATGTGGCTCTTTGAGTATGAAGGAATTCTTTTAAACATACTTTTTCCTTAGATGGACTTTTCTGTCTGTAAGTATTAAATTTGTTAAGGCCAATTAAATGGAAAGAATACTATAGACTTTTAAACCTGGATTTTCAACAGACCTCGATTCAATTTCCAGCCTCATCCCTTATGAGCTGTCATTTGTGGGCAAGTCACTTAACATTTCTGAGCTTCAGGAATGTTCATCTCACAAGATTATCATGAGTTAAAACAGTTTATGTAAATAAAGCACCAAGCACATAGTAGATACTTAAGAAGTCTTCATTTTCCTCCTTGAATATGTCTATTTCTTGTTATGTTTAAATATGAGATCAAGAATTTAAAGAATTTCATTGTGTGGCATAAATAAATGGCCATCAAAGTTTGTTGCCAGTAGAAGTCAATCTTAGAAGGGTAGTCTGCTAGCTGTCTTTCAAGTGTGATCATAGTTTTCAATTCAAAAAGGCTCTAAAGAAGTGCTTCTCTTGATGTCTTAGTATATCAGATTAATGGATGTTAGAATGTATTTTGATTCAGTGTGAGGTACAACAAAATGTTCTGTTTGCCAATGACAAACATTCCTTAAATCATTGACAGATTGTAGTACTATTGCTGTCTGTAGTGTGTAAGTATTTATTTGAGATCTGTTTACTTATATTGATCAGATGATAGTGGGCTGAGTAGTCTCTGGATTTTTTTTTTTTTTTTTAAAGATAGTTACTTTATTTTATTTTTTTGGCCTTGCCGCGTGGCTGGCGGGATGTTAGTTCCCCGACCAGGGATTGAACCTAGGTCCCCAGCAGTGGAATCGTGGAGTCTTAACCACTGGACTACCAGGGAATTCCCGAAATTTTTATTTATTTATTTATTTTACTATAAGGGAGAAAGTTCTTCAGATAACTGTGTGGATATGAGTTTATAAATGATCTTGAGATCGTATTTTTTCCTTACCTTCTTTTGCAACTCTACCTTATTTTAGTTCTCTTCCTGCCTTCCCCCTCCTTCTTTAAAAAAAGAAAAAATTTATTTATTTGGTTGCACTGGGTCTTAGTTGTGGCATGTGGGCTTCTTTAGTTGCAGCAGGCGGGCTCCTTAGTTGGGCATGCGAACTCTTAGTTGCGGTAGGCATGTGGGATCTAGTTCACTGACTAGGGATCAAACCTGGGCCCCCTGCATTGGGAGTGTGGAGTCTTATCCACTGCACCACCAGGGAAATCCCCCCCTCTACTTTTTTTAATAATGAAAATACTTAGAAGATGTTGAGGGACATCCCTGGCCATACAGTGGTTAAGACTCCATTCTCCCATGGGTTAGATAGCTGGTTGGGGAACTGAGATCCCGCATGCTGCACGGTGCGGCCAAAAAAAAAAAGTGTTGAAAAGTTGAAAGAATATACCAAAGAGCATTGATAAGTCAGCCACCATAAGAACCTGCTGTATAAAAAAATAAATAAAATTTAAAAAATAAGTTAACAGTATGCCATCCACATTTGCTGTATTGTTTTCTATGTGTATGTGTGTGTATATACTTTAACTGAACCTTTTGAAAATTGCGACTATTTTGACTTTTACCTCATAACACTTGAGCATATATCTCCTAAGAAAATATTCTCTGTATCACCACAGTGCCATTACCAACACCTAAGAAAAATAACAGTAATTTCCTAATAATATTTAATATTCAGACTACAGTTAAATTTTCAGTTTTCCAAACCGGAATTCAGTCAAGATTTTTGCATGCATTTGATTATCTTTTTAGTTTCTTTTAATCTAGAAAAGTTTCTTATACCACTCCTTTTTCTTATGATATTGAAATTTCTTTGACAAGACTAGATCATTATCTTATAGAATGGCCTGGTTTTTTTTTTTTTTTTAACATCTTTATTGGAGTATAATTGCTTTACAATGGTGTGTTAGTTTCTGCTTTATAACAAAGTGAATCAGCTATACATATACATATATCCCTATATTTCCTCCCTCTTGCGTATCCCTCCCACCCTCCCTATCCCACCCCTCTAGGTGGTCACAAAGCACCGAGCTGATCTCCCTGTGCTATGCGGCTGCCTCCCACTCGCTGTTTATTTTACGTTTGGTAGTGTATATATCCATGCCACTCTCTCACTTCGTCCCAGCTTACCCTCCCCATGTCCTCAAGTCCATTCTCTATGTCTGTGTCTTTATTCCTGTCCTGCCCCTAGGTTCTTCAGAACCTTTTTTTTTTAGATTCCATATATATGTGTTAGCATACGGTATTTGTTTTTCTCTTTCTGACTTACTTCACTCTGTATGACAGACTCTAGGTCCATCCACCTCTCTACAAATAACTCAATTTCATTTCTTTTATGGCTGAGTAATATTGCATTGTATATATATATGCCACATCTTCTTTATCGGAATGGCCTGTTTTCTAGTTATCTAATTATTTCTTTGTGCTTTTGCTTAACTTGTTCCTCTGTTCCGTGTATATCTTGTATGGTGGAAGTTATAATTTAAAGGCTTGATTATGCATGTTAAAAACTTTTGGCAAGAATACTTCATAGGTGATGTTATATTTCATGTTGCATACTGTGGGAGATATATGACATCACTGTTAGTGATCTAAGTTTTATGAAGTTTAAAGTGATGTTTGCAGACTTCCCTGGTGGTGCAGTGGTTAAGAATTTGCCTGCCAATGCAGGGGACATGGGTTCGAGCCCTGGTCCAGGAAGATCCCACATGCCGCGGAGCAACTAAGCCCGTGCGCTACAACTACTGAGCCTGTGCTCTAGAGCCCATGGGCCACAACCACTGAGCCCGCACGCCACAACTACTGAAGCCCCTGCGCTCTGGGGCCTGTGCTTCGCAGCAAGAGAAGCCACCGCAATGAGAAGCACGTGCACCGTAACAAAGAGTAGCCCCCGCTCACCACAACTAGAGAAAGCCCACGTGCAGCAAGGAAGACCCAACACAGCCAAAAATAAATAAATAAATTTAAAAAATAAATAAAGTGGTGTTTGCTCTATCTTTCCATTGTAAAAGTATATTCTTTCCTCTTATGATCATCAAGTACAGTAATCTGTGGGGACAATACTTTGGTATCATACAAATATTCCATCCTTCAAGATATTCTATATCTAGCGATTTTAGCATCTTTTGTGAGCCTTGGGCAAATGAGTTATTTGATTGAAGGTTGGAAAATGGTGATTTTTTTCTAATTCTGTAATTTTTTAATATTTATTAGCTGTCATTCTAATGTTAACAAAAGGTTTATAACCTTCGTCACCTGGGAGTGAACTGTAGCTCTTCCTAAAAGGGCAGAGTAAGTAAATGCTTAATTTTTTCTTGTCTAATTTTCAGAGTGAGGGGTTGGTCTAATAGTCATGTACAGTGGTGGCAGATGAGTTTATTAATGGTCTCTTGGATTTTTATTTATTACAATTAGTTACAGATGTTCTTTTTATTCAGA
Source organism: Monodon monoceros (assembly GCF_005190385.1). Classification (NCBI taxonomy): domain Eukaryota; kingdom Metazoa; phylum Chordata; class Mammalia; order Artiodactyla; family Monodontidae; genus Monodon; species Monodon monoceros. Next base: position 74,265,669 of record NW_021703778.1, on the reverse strand, counting down.
TTTTATTGAAGTAGAGTTGACTTACAATGTTGTGTTAATTTCTTCTGTATAGCAAAGTGACTCAGTTATACATATATATACATTCTTTTTCATATTCTTTTCCATTATGATTTGTCACAGGATACTGAATATAGTTTCCTGTGCTATACAGTAGGACCTTATTGTTTATCCATCCTATATGTAATTAGCAGTTTGCCTCTGCTAATTTCAAACTGCCATTCCTTCCCTCCCATTGTCCTTTTTTGATGCTCAGATTGTCTCAAATAAGGATATTGGGAGTCCCTTCAAACAGACACCTGAGTTCTTTTTGCATAAGCCTATCATTAGTCTTTGATTCCTTACGTTTGAGTATAAGACATCTTGGCTCACCAAGGACTTCTGCTTTAGACAGGAATCAGCAGTTTCTCCAAGGAGATCTGTCTCCTTTTAGTGGAGGATGATATTTAGAAAACAACATCTGGATGTTGGTATGCTCCCTTTTATGGAACTGTCATCACTTCTAGGTCTTCTCAGGAGAGAAAAAAAAGCATGAGGTCATATTGATAATTCTTATTCAAATTTAACATTGCATGTTTCTTTCTTCATCTTTTTTTAAAAAATACTTTAGTTTTAATCTCTTTTATATTGAAAATCTTAATTTTTATTAACATTGATTTTTTTCCTAAGTATAACTAATGTAGTTTAAAAATAAAACTACTAGTAAATTTTAAGATTTCTTTGCATCTCATTTTGTCCTAGAACATATCCCACCAAGGTTATACTTATTGTTAGTACTGTGTTTAAAAGTCACTTGAAATCATTATTTTCTCAGTGTGATTGTTACTAGTTTGGTATGTATTTAGGTCCATTTGTTTTTCATTTTAGGGTTTGCTTCCTCTGTTTTTTTAAATTTACTGTTATCCTTTGAATATGTAAGATACATATTTCAAAAGGAGAAACCAAATGTAAAGGTATATGTAGAAATCTTATTTTCATCCTCATCCTTTCTGTTTCCTTCTTGCTCTCCTATAGATAATCATTTTTGTAAGTTTCTGATCAATCATTCCAGTTTTTTCTTTTTCTTTCAAAGTTAGGTGTATGTGTATTCTTTCATACCATATGTACTGTTCTGTATTTCTTCTTTTTTTTTTCCATTTAACAATATATTTGGGAGAATACTCCATATTGGTACATACAGACCTTATTCTTTTTTATGGAGGCATAGTATTCTATTGTGTTGATATACCATAATTTTATTAACGAGTCTGTATCTGATAGATATTTGTGTTTAATCTTTTGTACTATGAATAGGTAATACATACTGAATAGATTAACTGAAAAATAAAGTTTCTTCCTCAGGTAATTAAGAAGGAGTTGATTTGTTCCAGAGAGCCCTATAGTCTGAGGGGACTTTAGTTTTTTGTTTTTTTTTTAATATTTATTTATTTATTTATTTATGCTGTGCTAGGTCTTAGTTGCGGCACACGGGATCTTCGTTGCAGCATGCGGACTTCTTAGTTGCAGCATGCATGTGGGATCTAGTTCCCCGACCAGGGATCGAACCCCGGCCCCCTGCATTGGAAGTGCGGAGTCTTACCCACTGGACCACCAGGGAAGTCCCTGAGGGGGCTTTGTTACTGTGTTTTGTTGTTGTTGTTAAGAGGATTTCAGGAGTAGTAGATATATTTAGGTACACCTTCTTGCACCTAAATATTAGGTGATTGATATCAATGATGTTAATCTGCTTTGTTTTATGGCACCTGGTCAGAAGGGACAGAGATGATTTACCTACTTCCTCTCCCTGTGCTTCCTGGCTCCTTGAAGCATTGGAACTAAAAATCTGACGTCCTGGGTGTTTTCATGTAAGCATAAGTCAGGTTCTTTCCTTACTGTTTTTTCCCACAACTTCCCCTCTCCTTAACCTTTCTTCTTCCTCTTTTTGCCTTAAATCTTTCAGATTATCCAAGCATTCATTGGACAGATACTTAGAGTCTAGTAAGGCAGATAAAATGTATACTATGAGTGTAAAGAGTAAGAGATAGGAATACTAAAGACAGAGGGAAGGGTACCTGCTAGGATATAAGGAATTCAAGCTCTCGGGCTTACATAAATTGCTTTATCGTGTTAAATTACTATAGCAGGGACTTCCCTGGCGGTCCAGTGGTTAAGACTCCGTGCTTCCACTGCAGGGGGCACAGGTTCCATCCCTGGTCAGGGAACTAAGATTCCGCATGCTGTGTGGCATGGCAGATGTTTTAGAAAACATCTAAAAAAAATTACTATAGCAGTCATAGGCAGTTGTTACTTTTCCTTTTTATTCAAACATACGGGAGAGTGAATAAAACATATTGCAGTTTAAAGAAAATTATAAAGTAAATATTTGTGTTGTCATTGCCCAGGCCAACAAACAAGAATTACCTCCCCATTACCTCACCCTCCCCTTGCCCTTGTCAACATATCCCACTCTGTGGAGGTGGCTATTATCCCGACCTTTTGTGACTGTCATTTTCTTGCTTTGCTTCATAATTTTAAATCCCAGGTCATATATCCTTAAACAATGTAGTGTAGTTTTCCTTGTTTTTGAACTTCATATGAGTACTTTATGTGATTTAAAAAATTTAGTTCAGCATTTGTGAAATTAATTTCAAGTTGTTGGCTGTCGTTCGTTAGATTTCATTGTGGTAACGTATTACAATGTATACTACAATTTAATCATTCTAGTTTTGATAGACATTTGAGTTGATTTCACTTTCTTGCTGTTATACAAATAATTCAGTGGTGAGCACTCTTGTACCTGTTCCATGTATGCAAGTGCACAGATATTTCTGTAGAATCCCTAGGAATGGAATTGCTGGGTTGCGAGGTATGCACACATTCAACTTTGATAATGACAGATGTTTTTCAAAATTATTTCAATTTATAATTCCAACACAATGAGAGTTCCCTTTGTTTTACATTCTCAGTACTTGGTATTGTCAGACTCTAATTTTTACCAATCTGAAAGGTGTGATGGTGTCTCATGGTTTTAATTTGCATTTCCATGATTACTAATGAAGTTGAGCATCTTTTCATAGTCATTTGAGTTTTCTTCCTGTGATGTACCTGTTCAAGTTGTTTGCCCAATTTTTTTGTTACGTGGTCTGTGGTTTTCTTACTGATGTTTAGAAATCCTCTGTGTGTGTGTTTGTGTGTGTGTGTTTTGGCTGTGTTGCACGGCTTGCTGGATCTTAGTTCCCTGACCAGGGATTGAACCCAGGCCCATGGCAGTGAAAGCGTGGAGTCCTAACCACTGGACCGCCAGGGAATTCCCTATATGTGTTTTGGGTAATAACACCTGTTTTTGGTGTGTTATTTCACTTTCTATGGTGCTTGTTGATCAATAAAAGTTCTCAGTTTTAATGTAGTTGAATTTATCAGCTTTGGCTAGTGCTATTTGAATCTTCTTAAAGAAACCCTTTTGTAGTCTGAGGTAAAGTAGTTCTCCTGTATCATCTTCTAAGAGCTTTTAAGTTTTAACCTTTCACAAATTTGGTCTTTACCTGGAATAGATTTTTATGGATAGTACGAGGCCCAGTCTTAGTCTCTCCCACCCCAAATGGACACTCAATTGTTCCAGCATTGATTTTGAAAAATTCATCTTTACTGATCTGCAGTGCCACATCTCACGTATGTCCAGTATCCATATTTGCATACTTCTGTTTCTGGACTTTCTTCTCTGTTCTACTGGTCTGTTTGTCTATTCCTGTACAAGTGACACACCGCCTTAACTACTTATAGCTTTAGAAGTTCTGATACCTGGTAAGGCACGTCTCCCCAATTTGCTGTTGTTTTTCAGGAGAGTCTTGGCTGTTTTTGGCCCATTACACTTTCATATATATTTTACATTTTTTTTTTTTTTTTTTTTTTTGCGGTATGTGGGCCTCTCACCGCTGTGGCCTCTCCCATTGTGGAGCACAGGCTCCAGATGTGCAGGCCCAGCGGCCATGGCTCACCTCCGCCGCATGTGGCATCCTCCTGGACCGGGGCACGAACCCGTGTCCCCTGCATCGGCAGGCAGACTCTCAACCACTGCGCCACCAGGGAAGCCCTTCCTCTTTACTCTTGTGAGAGTTTTGCCAATTTACAGTTTTTGAAAGACCCACTTCTAGCTTTGTTGGCCCTTTTTATTTTATATTTTCTTTCTCATTTCTATTATTTTCTTTTACTTGTCCTAGTTTTACTTTACTGTTTTTTCTATCTTAAAAAGACAGTTCCCAAATTTTCACTTTTTTCTATTATACCTATTTAGAGTTATAAATTTCCCTATAAAGTATTGCATTAGCTGCATCTCACAAGTTTTGGAATGTAATATTTTTGTTATGGTTTATTCAAAATATTTTGTTTACTTATTTTCCCATGGATTATTTAGGACTAGATTTTTAAGTTTACAGCTGTGTGAGGATTTCTTACTATATTAGTTATCTGTTGCAGCATAACAAGTTAAGCCCAAAACTTAGTAGCTTATTATTGTTTACAGTTTTTGTGGGTCAGGAATTCAGGAGTGGTTCAGCTTGGCAGTTTTGCCTGACTCAGTTCCTTGCCATATGGGTTTTTCCGTGGAGCTTTTTAAGTTTAGTTGTTAACGTATGACTGCTAGAATTCCTGAGGGAGAAAGTACTAGGTAGAAGCATGTTGCTGTTTATGATCTAGCCTCAGAAGTCACTCAGCCTCACTCCACTGCATTCTGTGGGATGGGATAGATACTGGTGTGAAAGATTCTATTTGTTACTCCTAGTCATTTTTTTGTTACTGATTTCTATATGTTTGAAAGAACATGTTATGATTTCAGTGCTGTTTCTTTTCTTTTTCTGGATTTCCAATTTACATATATTAGATTTTCTCTCAGTCTCACGTTCCTTTTTTTTTTTGAAGTTTTTTTCTTTAATAAATTTATTTATTTATTTTTGGCTGCATTGGGTCTTCTTTGCTGCACGCAGGCTTTAGTTGCAGTGAGCTGGGGCTACTCTTCGTTTCAGTGGCTTCTCTTGTTGTGGAGCACCGGCTGTAGGTGCTCGGGCTTCAGTAGTTGTGGCACGTGGGCTCAGTAGTTGTGGCTCTTGGGCTCTACAGCACAGGCTCAGTAGCTGTGGTGCACAGGCTTAGTTGCTCCGTAGCATGTGGGATCTTCCCAGACGAGAGATTGAATCCGTGTTCCCTGCGTTGGCAGGTGGATTCTTAACCACTGCTCCACCAGGGAAGTCCCTCTCACATGTTAACTTTTTTTCTGTGTTTTTCTTCTTTCACTGTGGGCAGTTTTTTCAGTTAGGTCTTTTAGTTCATTCATTTCAACTATTCCATTTTAAATTCCAGTTGTGTTTTAGAATTTTACAAGTCCTTTTTAGCTTTTAAAATCTTCAAAGTCATTTTTTATGGTTCTTGTCCCTTTCAGATATTTTCAGTCTTATTTATCACTTGAAACATTAGTAAGCAGTTATATTTTCTGTGTGATCATATCCAATATCTGAAATCTTTGCAGATCTGTTTCCATTCCTTGCTTCTTCTTAATCATGGTGCATTGTTTCCTTCTTGCTTGGTCTAAATAATGTCTTTTCTTGGGACATTATTTGTGATGCTTGCACACGCGTCTTCTCGATGCTTGTAACCTGGGTTTTTTTTTGCGTCATTCAGATAATATGAATTAAGGCAACAGATTGTGTGTGTGAGTGTTGCATGTATGTGTGTGTGTAGGGTAATAGTAGCTGAGGTGGTCTTGTGTCTAGTTACAATTCAAAGCATACTGTGGCCTGTGCTACCTGTTTTTGTAAGGTTGCAAGCTAAGAATGGTTTTTACATTTTTATTTATTATTATTTTAAAAATGTCTTTATTTTTATTTTTGGCTGCGTTGGGACCTTGTTGCTGGGTGCCAGCATTCTCTAGTTGCGGCGAGCGGGAGCTGCTCTTCGTTGCGGTGCATGGGCTTTTCATTGCAGTGGCTTCTCTTGTTGCAGATCACGGGCTCTAGGCGCGTGAGTTTCAGCAGTTGTGGCGCACGGGCTCTAGAGTGCAGGCTCAGTAGTTGTGGCACATGGGCTTATTTGCTCCGTGGCATGTGGGATCTTCCCAGACCAGGGCTCGAACCCGTGTCCCCTGCATTGGCAGGTGTATTCTTAACCACTGTGCCACCAGGGACGTCCTCTACATTTTTAAATGATTGGAAAAAAAGAATAATATTTTGCAACATGTGAAAATTATATGAAACTCAAATTTCAGTGTCCATAAATAAAGTTTTATTGGAACACAGCTGTGCTTATTTGTTTCTGTATTGTTTGTGGTTGTTTGCATGCTACAACCACAGAATTGAGTGGTTACAACAGAGGTCAATATGACCTCCAAAGCCTAAAGTATTTATATCGGGCCCTTTACAGAAAAAATTACAACTTCTCAGGAACTCTCCTTTACAGCTAGCTCAGTGCCAACACAACTTTCCTTGCAGTTCTTGGGGGATAGGGTAGAATGGGACAGGTTTATTTTGGTTTATTTTATGAGTTTGAGTTTTATTGTATAGGGTCTCGTATCAGACTCACTTCCTAGCGTGGGTCCTGGGTTTGGCTTCTGTCTTTATGAGACTGTGAAAACCAAAGCCCAACCTTGGCTTCAGTCAGGGGCTAACTTGGCTTCAGCATTCTGCTTACCTCTCTGTTTTGGCCTTATAATTCTATGTTTTGTCCTTATAATTCCTTACCATCTTGTTAACTCTTTGATACTTTTTAGAACATATATTTTCTATTTTATTAATTTAAACAATTTCAGTGGGTGTTTTGTTCTAAATAATTGGCCATATTATTGGAGATTGATATTCTTTTTGAATATTAAGAAATTAAGGCCCAAAAAAAATAAAAAAGAAAGAAATTAAGGCTCAGAAATAGCCCAAAAGTTATATTACTGGTAAGTAGCCGACAGACACTTTGACTTTAGGAAGCTTATTTACCATCTAGGAGTGTGAGAAGTTAGGATTGTACATCATTTCCCATGTTCCTAATATAATTAGGATTTCTGCTACTTTGGCCATGCAGGAGAAATGTCTTAGTTACAGAGGACAAGAAAGGCAAAAATACTCATAAGCTCTTTGGCAGGGAAAACAAACAACCATATGCAGAAGTCAGAGAAATAAAAAATGTTGAGAAAGAAATGGAAAATTATTTTGATTGTATAAAAGAGTAAAATTTAGTAAATTTGCCGTATTAACTGTATGAATCAAAGAAGAAAATAGGTCTTTTAATTTTGCACCTACTTTGTAGCAGTCATTTTTTATATATAGTATCACATTTAACTTCATAGCAACTGTGAGTTAGGTGATAATGTTGATTTAACAAGTATGCAAACATTTAGGGAAAGTAGTTTATCATTGATTTACCCAGGATTATGCAGCTAGTAAGTGCTAAAAGTAGGATCTGAACCCCTCTGTGACTGTAAAGCCCATGTTTTTTCTATACAATTAGATTGTAAAAAAAACAGTCTCTAAATGGTTAATGGAGAGTGTATGAAAATATGTGGTTAACATTTCTATACTTACATGAGAATTCCTCAGGCTTTCATTTAGAGGTTAGTCTTATTTTAGACAATTCAAATAAGTAGTATTTGGTTTCTAAGGTCACATGGATTAGAAGCAGCAATGAGAAAAGAGGGGCATTTGTAGGTTTTTATGCTGACAGGGTGAAATTTTTTCTATAAACTAAAAGTCAATCTGGTGATACTGAGGATAGGGACAGACAGCCTTACTTTTCTTTTTTACGGTATGGCCATTTTTTTTTTTTAACATCTTTATTGGAGTACAATTGCTTTACATTGTTTTGTTAGTTTCTGCTGTATAACAAAGTGAATCAGCTCTATGTATACATCTTACTTTTATATATCAGTAGTTTCTATGAATATCACTATCATAAAAATTAACATTTATTGCAGGAGTCCAAATTCTTTTTTTTTAATATTTATTTAATTTATTTTTTTTGGCTGCGTCAGGTCTTCCTTGCGGTGCGGGGGCTCCAGGGCGCGTGGGCTCTGTAGTTTGCGGCACGCAGCCTCTCTCGTTGAGGCGAGCGAGCTCAGTAGTTGTGGCGCGTGGGCTTAGTTGCCCTGTGGCATGTGGGATCTTAGTTCCCTGACCAGGGATTGAACCCACGTCCCCGGCATTGGAAGGTGGATTCTTTACTACTGGACTACCAGGGAAGTCCCAGGAGTCCAAATTCTTAAGAAACACATAAATTATGTTCAGTATACTGTTGTCGCTTGGTATCTGCGGGGGACTGGTTCCAGACACTTGACCGTGGACACCAAAAGCTGAGGATGCTCAAGTTCCTTACAGTTGGCCTTCTGTATCTGTAGGTTTTGCATGTGTGGATATTGAGGGCCGACTGTATTCTGCTTAAAAGGATAATAAAGTTAGAAATACATTGTAGAACTAATTTCATCCAGAGAATTTGAAAACAGCAACTTCTGATGCTTAAAGAGCTGAAATTCCAGTTTATTGGGAAACTTGGATCTCTAGAATGACTTCTCTAAAAGTTCAGAATAGCTGACAATTGTCTCTTGTGCTAATAAGTAATTTGTATTTGCTATCTATCTGATTCTAATTACTCTACAGTAAAATAATGATTAACTTGCACTTTTAATTTACATAAAACTAGTAACTTTTCATAAATATTCAGTCTCATAAGTTATTAATTTAGCATTGTTATCTCACAGCTTAACAAAAGAGAGGTAAGATTGTTTAGAATCCCACTTGAAGTCATTCACATAATATAGTTTTTTGACACATAATGATGGCACCTTTTTAAAAGGACCAAAACGCAAGAAAACTGTTAAGATTGAAGTTTTTTGTAAGTGGTCTGGCAACTCTGCTGTTGATAATATCAAGGTCTTGAAGGAATAAAAATGGTCAATTTTTCAATAATGTTTTGAGTCTCGAGGCAGTAAGGCAATATCTGATTAATATTTTGAAGCGTTAACTTAGTTGTTCAGTGTACCATTTTAACGAGAACAAAATTTTAGGCTTTATTGAATAAGTTTATTGAGTAAGGGGTACTCTGTTCTCTGATCATACTTCTACCTTTGGAAGACTGTTGCTTTTGCAAAAATGCACGTCACTGGTCAGAGAAGGGAGGCTGGATGACTGGATGAGTGAGCAGAGACATATCAGTGTAAATAGAAAGAACTCTTAGCACATGTTTTGTTGATGGGAACCAGCAAAGATGGACTCTCTTTAGATAGTATGTGAAGAGCAGTCATTTTTCACTGTGATAAGCTACATAGAGTTAACATTTGAATTTCCTCAACTCAAGGATAGGTGCAACTGTCAGAAAAAAAATAACCTGTTGGTGTGAGCAGTAAGATAAATAATCGACAGAAACCAGCATGTTATTGGTTTATTCAGTGACCAGAAGTACTCTCTCATTGGTTGGTGATGCTTCTAAATGCCTAATGTCAATACTACCAAGGCTGAAAAGTATACATGAAGCAGTTGGGAAAGGAGTGAGTTGGGAGGAGGGGGAAGGTGTCAAGAGTGCCTGCCAGGCGGCAAATATGTCAGATTACAAATTTGATAGTGTATTGGCAAATAGACCTCTGGCAGTGGTAGATACTAAGAGTAGAGATCAGAGATGATCATAGTTGAGGGGATGGAACAGAAAGGACCTTGAGTATAATATTTGAAGCTCTGTTGGTACAAGAAAGCCATACATATATGACACTAGGCACAGAGAACATTGTACTTATTAGACGATGGAAAAAAACTAGAGTTAGTATCCTGTAGAATTCATTATAATATGATGTCAAGTTAAGATTTATTAGTAATTGTGTACCAAAGATTGCTGTATGGTTGTATTAGTTTGCTAGGGCTGCCATAACAAAATACCATAAACAAGATTTCTGTGGCTTACTCAGCAAAAATTAATTTTCTCACAGCTCTGAACGTTGAAAGTCCAAGGTCAAGGTTTTGGCAGGTTTGGTTTCTCCTGAGGCCTCTCCTTGGCTTGTAGATGGCCACCTTTTTGCTGTGTCCTCACATGGCCTGTTCTCTGTGTGTGTGCATCCCTGCTGTCTTTTCCTCTTTCTATAAGGACACCAGTCCTATTGGATTAGGGTCCCACCCTGATGACCTCATTTAACCATAGTTATCTCTTTAAAGGTTTTATCTCCAAATATAGTCACATCGTTGGGGGTGGTGGTGGTTAGGGTTTCAACATATGAATTTTGGGGGAACACAATTTAGTCCATCACAGAAGTAGTACCCAGACAACAGAACAGAATAGAAGCTAAATTTTTTCTAGAGAAAGGCATAGTGGAAAAGAATATGAGAAAGACAAGCATGGGATAGTTTTGAGGCATTGGTATATTGTTAGTTTATCAATGCTATAATAGCATATCTCAGATCAGTCCTTTGCATTCTGAAATATGGATGATGTTTAATGTTGTGTTAGAACTTCACTAATGTCCAGCAGGGTGTCAGACTGTACATTAAGTTTTTTGTGGGTTTTTTTTGAGGGGGGAGGGGTCTAGGAGTCAGCTAAGTAGTGAAAGAGGAGGGTGCAGTGGAAGTACGGTAGTCATTGTAGGGATGGAATTATTGATAAACTAGGAATCAGCCAATAGTACTTGCTCCTAGTGTGGTCAATCACAGTTGAGTGAATTAAAATTCCTTGTAAGTGTGGAAATATTTAAAAATAAAGATCTAAAAAAAAAAAAAAAAGATCTATGTCCAATGTTAATTTACTCCAAGGCTGTGTATTCTTAAAGATTTAGAAAACATTTTGAAATTTTTCTTCAAATTCTGAAGTCTGCATTTAAAACCTAGAAATAGCCAATTTAAAAAATTAATGTAGATTTTCCGAATAGAGATTAAGAGACACAGATTTAGGTGTACCCCCACCCCCATCCTTCCATCCTGTTCCTTTCACAGTAGTGCTGTTTTCCCATATGATTAGCTCCCTAGCGCTGCTCTTGCAGTTTGGTACATGTTTTTTCAGATAGTTATCTATGTATTTACTTACATGCATATATATGCACTTGTAGAACATATATCATCTTGTTGTAAAACACATAAATGTATATGTCCTTTGTTCTATATGCATTTTCAAATAAGAGCTCTAAAGAACCATTTATTTCATTTTCGAAAATTAAGGTATAATTTACATGGATTAAAATGACTGAATCTTAGAGTTTACAGGTTGATGACTTTATATAAATTTGTTACAAATTTATTTTTAATTAATAGACTTTTTTTTTTAAAGCATTTTTATGTTTACAGAAAAATTAAGCAGAAAGTACAGAATTCCCATACATCTCTTCACCCTATCCCTCCAGTTTCCTCTATTCTTAACATCTTGCATTAGTGTGGTCTGTTAGTTACAAATGATAAGCCAGCATTGGTACATTATTATTAATTGGAGTCCATAGTTTACATTAAGGTTCATTCTTTTTGTTGTACATTCTGTGGGGTTTCCCCACCATTATAGTATACCAAATAATTTCACTGTCCTAAAATCTCCTGGGCTTCATTCATCTATTCATTCCTCCATCCCTCCTCTGAACCCCTGGCAACCACTGATATTTTTACTGTCTTTATATTTTTGCCTTTTCCAGAATGTCATATAATTGAAATCATATAGTATGAAGCCTTTTCAGATTGGATTCTTTCACTTAGTAATATACATTCAGGGTTCCTCTGTGTATTTTCATGGCTTGATAGCTCATTTCTCTTTATTACTGACTAGTAATACATTGTATAGATACCATAGTTTGTTTACCCATTCACCTTTTGAAGAACGTCTCGGTTACTTCCAAGTTTTGGCAGTTTTGAATAAAGCTGCCATGCACATTGGTGTCCAGTTTTTTGTGTGGACATAAGTTTTCAACTCATTTGGGTAAATACGAAGGAGTATGATTGCTGGATTGTATGGTAAGAGTATGTTTAGTTTGTAAGAAAACTGCAAAACTATATTTGCATTTCCACCAGCAGTGAATGAGAATTCCTGTTGCTCTACATTCTCACTAGCATTTGGTGTTGACATTGTTTTGTTTTTTTGCCATTCTAATAGGTGTGTAATACTATCTCATTGTTTTGATTTTCAATTCTCTAATAACATATGATGTTGAGCATCTTTTTAGATGCCTATTTGCCATCTGTTTATCTTCTTTGGTGAGTGTCTAGATCTTTTACCTGTTTTTCCACCTTAATTGGATTGTTTGTTTCCTTGTTGTTAGGTTTCTAAGAGTACTTTATGTAGTTTGAATACCAGTCCTTTATCAGATACATGTTTTGCAAAGATTTTTTTTCCCAGTCTGTGGCTTGTCTTTTCATTTTTTAAAGTGTCTTTTGCAGAGCAATATTTGATTTTAACGAAGTCCAACTCTCTTTTTTTTTTTTTCTGTGACTTGATATTGTATTTAAAAAGTCATTACCAGGACTTCTCTGGTGTTGCAGTGGTTAAGAATCCACCTGCCAATGCAGGTGACACGGGTTCGAGCCCTGGTCCAGGAAGATCCCACATGCCACAGAGCAACTAAGCCTGTGCGCCACAACTACTGAGCCCACATGCCACGGGCCCACAGAGCCCGTGCTCTGCAACAAAACAAGCCACCGCAATGAGAAGCCTGCGCATCACAGTGAAGAGTAGCCCCTCCTCGCTGCAACTAGAGAAAGCCTGCGTGCAGCAACAAAGACCCAATGCAGCCAAAAATAAATAAATAAAAATAAATTAATTAAAAAAAGAAAGTCATCACCAAACTCAAGGTTATCTAGGTTTCCCCCTATGCTGTCTTCTAGGAATTTTATAGTTTTTGTTTTATAGTTAGGTCTGTGACCCATTTTGAGTTAATTTTTGTACAAGGCATGAGGTTTATATCTACACTTTTTTTATTTTGCATGTAGATGTCCATTTATTTCACCATTTTTTAAAAATTGATTTTTATTGAAGTATGGTTGATTTACAATGTTGTGTTAGTTTCTGCTGTGCAGCAGAGTGAATCAGTTATACTATACATATATCCACTCTGTTTTAGATTCTTTTCCCATATAGGTCATTACAGAATATTGAGTAGACTTCCCCGTGCTATACAGTAAGTTCTTATTAGTTATCAATTTTATATATAGTAGTGTATATATTTCAATCCCGATCTCCCAATTTATCCCTCCCCTCCTTTTCCCCCTTGGTAACCATAAGTTTGTTTTCTACATCTGTGACTCTATTTTGTTTTGTAAATAAGTTTATTTGTACCATTTTTTTAGATTCCACATATAAGCGATGTCATATGATATTTGTCTTTCTCTGTCTGACTTAATTCACTCAGTATGACAATCTCTAGGTCCATCCATGTTGCTGCAAATGGCATTATTTCATTCTTTCTCATGGTTGAACAATACTCCATTGTATATATGTACCACATCTTTATCCATTCCTCTGTTGATGGTCATTTAAGTTGCTTCCATGTCCTGGCTATTGTAAATAGTGTATTCCAGCACCATTTGTTGAAAAGACTATTCTTTCTCCATCGAATTGCCTTTGCTCCTTTGTTAAAGATCTGTCGACTATATTTGTCTATATCTGGGCTTTCTTTTGTGTTCCATTGATCTATTTGTCCATTCTTTTAGCAATACCCACTGTCTTGATTACTGTAGCTTTACAGTAAGTCTTGAAGTCCTGTAGTTTGATTCTCGAACCTTGTTTTTCTCCTTCAATATTATGTTGGCTCTTCTGGGTCTTTTGCTTTCCATTTAAACTTTATAATCAGTATGTCGATATCCACAAAATAACTTGCTGGGATTTTGATTGGGATTGTGTGGAATCTATAGATTAATCTGGGGAAGGTTTGTTTCTTAATAATATTGTCTTCCTTTTCTTGAACATGGTATAGCTCTATGTTTATTGAGATTGTCTTTAATTTATTTGAGCAAAGTTTCATAGTTTTCATTTTAGAGGTCTTTCATGCCTTTTTGCTAACTTCACTGCTAAGTGTTTGTTGTTTTTTGATTCTGTTGTAAATGGTATTTTTAAATTCCATTTTTCCAATTTTGTTGTATTAGTAGTTAGAGTTTACTTGATTTGTATATATTGACTTTGTGTCATTTGAACTTGGTAAATTAAATTGGATTCTCTGTGTATGGTCCTGTTATCTGAGGATAAAGATAGTTTTACTTCCTTCTCAATCTTTATGCCTTCATTTCTTTTTCTTGCTTCATGGCACTGGCTACTACCTCCAGTACAGCATTGAACAGAAGTGGTGAGAGTGGACATACCTTTTTTGTTCCCAATATTTTCTCGTACTCTTCATTTTTTCCTGCAGATCCAGACTTCCATTTGAGATTATTTTCTTTTGAGTCTGAAGAAATTCCTTTAGTATTTCTTGTATATCTGCTGGTGATGAGTTCTTTCAGCTTTTGTTTGTCTGAAAATATCTTTATTTTAACCTTCATCTTTAAAGGATATTTCTTGCAAGGTTTAGAATTCTAGGTTGACAGTTTTTATTTTTCTTTCAGCAGTTGAAATACATTATCTGTTATTTTCTAGCTTTTATTGTTTTTGATGAAAAGTCAGCTGTCATTCTTGTTGTTAACCTGAATGTAAATTGTCCTTTCTTTGGATACTTTAAAGATTTTTTCTTTATTTTTGATTTTTTTAAAGATTTATTTTAATTAATTAATTTATTTATTTTGGCTGCGCTGGGTCTTAGTTGCAGCATGAGCGATCTTCTGGTTGCAGCATGCAGACTTCTTAGTTGCGGCATGCAGGCTTCTTAGTTGCGGCATGCATGCGGGATCTAGTTCCCCGACTAGGGATTGAACTCAGGCCCCCTGCATTGGGAGTGTGGAGTCCTACCCACTGGACCACCAGTGAGGTCCCTATTTTTGATTTTAAGAAGTTTTACTATGATGTACCTAAGTGCAGTTTTCTTTGTATTGATTTTGCTTGGGGTTTGCTGAGTTTTTTGGACCTGTGGACTTACTTTTACATCAATTTTGAAAAAATTCTGCCAGTTTCTTTTCAAATATGTCATTACCCTATTCTCTTTTTCATCTCTTTCCAGACTGATTGATATTACTTAACAGATATCTGACTCTAATCCTGTACTTTTTTTGTTTAATTCTTTTTTTCTCTATGCTTTAGTTGGATAATTTCTATTGATTTCTTGCATTCAGTGATCTTTTCTATATCTTGTTTATTGTCAGGCCTATTCAGTGAACTTTTTGTTTCAGATATTGAATTTTTTTTTCTTAGTTTGAGAATTTCCATTTGGCTCTTTTTTTTCCCAGTGTTTTCATTTCTCTGCCGAAATATATTAAATCCATATTTTTCTCAAACATGTATTTATAAGATTTATTTTAAAGTTTTTGCTAACTCCCACATCTGGGTCATGTGTAGGTTTGTTTTGAATTTTTTCCCTTGCCTGTTGGTCACATTTTCATGATTCTTTGAATATCCATTAATTTTTATTGCATGTGAATATTATATATAAAAAGAACAGATAGAATGAAGTTTATAACTGCTTCCTCCTGGAATAAAGCATGCTAACTCCTCAGATAGACCAAAAGGGTTAAGGGCTAATGTCTTCATTCTGACATAGAATTGAATTATAAATGGGCTGGATTATAGTTAATTTTGGTTTCCAGTGTTTTGAGGATGGATTCAATCTCCACCCTACAACAGAGCTTGGAATTTAAGTACGGCTAGATTCTCGAGATCTCTTTATAGCCCTGCACTTGGCTTACCACTCTCCAGAAGATCCCACTCTGCCCTCCTAGTCTACCCCTAAGTTTATGCATGCTGCTCCATACTCTGAAACCTTCCTGGGGAAGAATTTTTAGGTTGTGTTGATTTGTTCTGCTTGTGGGATTCCTCTGGATTTCAGTCCATCTTATTGGTTGATAGAGTTGTTTGCCCCTTTCCTCACCATGGCATTAGAGTTGAAACTGGTCACTTGTTTCTTTACCTGAAAATGGCTTGTCCCTCTATGGATTTGAGTTTTTTTAGACTTCTTTGTGTTCTCAGCTTTCTGATGGGTTTAAAAAATTAATTTTGTCTAACTTTTAGTAGTTTGTCCAGATTTTTTCCTTTAATTTATGGTGGGGATGACTCTCTCTTATGATCTTATATATTCTAACTAGAAGAGGAAGCCTCAGCATGATGTTATTTTATTAGTTGAGTTAAAAATTCGTTAGAAATTTTAGTAGTTTCTTCATTTGCACAGTTTGAAAAAGTGGTGTTCTATTAATTCCTTAGCAGTATGGACAAATTTGCTGGCATGTCCAAGTGCCTTAAGCTTTGCTTTCCTTTTTGTTTCCATTGAAGATGATATAAACGATATGGAGCATGTTTATTTTTTATTATAATTGGACAGGAATGGCTAGTCAAGTCTAACTTTTCATCAGTTCATTTTTTTCCTGGATTTCAGCTTTTATGAGTAAAAGCCAGGTGTTATGAGGATAAAATTTTGTTTATGTCTGTTTTTGTGTTACAAGGGCGGAGTTGAGTATTTGGGAAAGAGACCTTATGACCTGCAAAGTTTAACATATTTACTGTCTATCCGTTTATGCAGAAAGTTTGCGAACCCCTGCCATGATTAAATGGCAGTCAATAATAACTGCCAATTAAATAGCTTGTCCCAGGTCACACAGCTACTTTGCATTAGCTGTCTTTAACTCTCCAGGGGGCTTTTCCTATAAAATCATTGCCATGGTGAACCATTGCTAAACAGTTAATCCCAGCTATAGTTTATGTATTTGTTTATTTCAAAGTGTGGCTCTTCCTAATCTAAATTTCTTCTTTCAGTTCTTCTGAGATTGTCATTGATATTTTAATTTAGATTCCCTTGAGATGTATATCTCAAAACACTACGCTGGCTCTATGGAATAAATTTACTAGAGCAGGGGGTATGCCTAGATCTAATGGCTGTTGCCAGATGCATTACTTGGTTATGATTTTTCGATGTTGCATAAACCCTGATAATTGCAATGGTCAATTGGTTGAGTCAGGTACACTTTCTGATTCATCCTAGTTACAGGAGCCACTTAAATGACTTTAAAGTATCTGAGGCAAATGTTGCAAGTTGTTGATCTGTTATAGGTCTTATGGTCTTTAGAGGTAAATGCTGATTTAATGCAAGGTCATACCCGACAGGTGGTCAGCAGTGGTTTAGCTTTAACTTCTGGGAATAAGTGGTTCCTATATATCCACAATGTCTTAAATATTCATATTATTAGAGGATACTATAAAAATAGGTTACTAACCATGAATGATTTATAATAGGAAAGATAAGATGCCTGCTTTAGGTAACGGGTATGTAATGGGATGCTCAATAATAATAATAATACCTGCCAAAACTTATATGCTGTTACTATGTGCCAGATATTGTTTTAAATTCTTTTCATATGTTAACTTATTTATCTGCCACACTAACCCTATGAGGAAATTGAGGTACATTCCCAGACTCAACTAGCTACAATCATGAATCAAACACAGAAATGTTCACAAATGATTTCTGTGGTTTCATATCCATAGGTCATTTCTCTTATCTTTATCTGACTTCATGTGCTGCTTCTTGAAATACTTCTCTTTTCATGACCCTTCATGTGTCTGGTGGTTTTCCTCTACTTAGATGTATCATCTAGAGGAGGCTGTTTATCCTATGTTCTTCAGCTTCCTCATTGGAAGATGGAGATAATAGGGCTTACCTTCACAAAGTTGTTCTAAGATTTAATGACTCAAATGAATAGTTTGGCACATAATAAGTACTCTAAGGGTTAACCATTATTACTGTTATTACTACTACTGTTACTACTCTGTGTTTTTAAGTCATTAGCTGCTCTATTTTTGACTCTCATTTTTTCTCTGCTGGACCACTAAACATTGGTGACCAAAGGGCTTGGTCATAGTTTTTTTTCTCTATCTGCAGCCTGTGTGTGTGAGTTCATCTAGTCTGATTGTTTCAGATGCCATCCATATGCTAATAAGTACCAGATCTCTAGTCCTATTCTCATTTCTTTTACAGACTTGTATATCCAATTGCTTACATGATATTTCCTCTTGCCTATCCTCTAGGTATTTTAGAGTTAATATGGCCAAAGGCAATCTAAGCCATATTCCCCCCTCCCTCCCAAACAACAACAAAACAGCATCAACAAATGAATGTAAACAAACCTGTTATACTCCCTTTTCCCCATTTTAGTAGATAGAACCACTGTTAACCTGGTTACTTTCAGTCAGATAAACCAGGGTGTTGTCTTTGTTCCCACATCTAATCCATCAGTGAGTCCAGAATGCACACCCAATCTGTCTACGTCTTTCTGTCACCATTGCTACTACTCTATCCATCAACCATTATATTTTGCCTGGGCTACTACAGACAACCTCCTAACTGGTCTCCCTGCTTCTGCCCCTTCCTCCCTCTGTCCTCTAATCCACTTCCTTTCAAGCAAGTGGAATAATCTTTTAAAAGCATAAATCAGGTTGTATCTTTCCCTGTATATAAAAACAAAACAAAACAATACAATACCCTAGGCTTTCTATTACGTTTAGAATAAAATCCCAGACTGCAAGGTACTATACAGTCCAGTCCCTTTCTACCTCTGACCTCATCTCTGATCATTTTCCTCTTTGAATACTTTGCTTCAGCCACACTAAGCTCTTTTCTGTTCCTCAACCATGCCAAGTTTGTTTCTGATTTTGCACTACCTATTCCTCTTCGAGCATTTCTCCCATATGTTAGAATAGTTGGCTTCTTCATTGTCCTATAGGCTTTTTACCACCTCCCAGAAGCTCCCTGAGTGCTACTGATAACTAAAATAACACACTCAAGCCCTCTAGTATAATGATAGACAAACTACTGCCCACAGGCCAAATCCGGCAGGTGGCCTGTTTTTGTATTGTCTGAAAGCTAAAAATGGTTTTTACATTTTTGAACCTTTAAAAGAGTGAAAGAAAACCCACAAAAAACCTGAGTATGTGACAAAGCTATATGTCATCCACAAAGCATAAAATATATACTATCTGGCCCTTCACAGGAAAAGAACTTCTAGCTATAAAAAATTACTTTGTTCATTTGTTTCCTTGGTAATTTTTTTTTTGTTCTCAGAGTGTTTAATTGTTGAAGAGTTTTGGCAAGTTGGCTAAGTTGTCTGGAATGAAGGAATCAAGCAACAATAGTTAATAAAAGGAACATTAGAATCATTGTTAAAAGGATAGAAAAGTAGGACAGATAAAAAATGTAGTAGGGACAAAGACTGAAGAGTCTGTGGACTTCTTTCAAAGTGGACAAGAAGAGATAGTCTGTTCAAAGGATCTACTGCTTCTGAAAGCCCCTCAAAATATGGAGGACTCAAATCTGAGTTTAAAGTATACCTGTGAAACTATTCAAGTGCTTGAGAGTATGCACATCTGAAAGGCCACTAAGTACCTGGAGGATATCATATTACAAAAGGATGTGTTCCATAGACAAAGTATAATAGAGTTGAAAGATTCCAAGGCCAAAATAAGTGCTGAATTTTGGTTGCACAAACTTAAGCATGTGGAAAGTGATGCTGAGTCTCAGTATTTTGATGTGCATTTTGTAGTGATTGAGTATATCTTGTCAACAAGATCTCCAAAATATGCAGACATGTATGGAGCTCCTAAGTGGATCAACCTGTAGATGAACTTCCCTAGTATCTGATTATCATTGAAAGTCAAAGGGAGAGGTGCTCAAATGAAGGATATCTTGAAAGAAATAAAAATTTGTAAATATGTAAATTAAGAAAAAGTCAAAGTCTCTCTTTGTTTTGCTTATTCCCGTATTTACTGCTGGCTATAAGTAATATATGTTTCTACTCTTTATTACATTCTTTTCCTACTCTCCTGTCTACTTTAACAGCTGGATAGTGGTTTATCACAAATTATATAATTGCTTATGAACCTCTATTATATTATTGATTCTGTTGATGGGGGCATCATGAGGTACAGCCCTTTGTTTCACGTATTTATTCAACAAACATTTTTTGAGTTTCTACTAGGTACTAAACGTTGTGTAGCAGATATAAAGACAAAGAAATACTCTGCCCTTAACAAGCCTATAGACTTGTAGGGGAGACTACCAAATATGAACTGAGCAATTAGATATACCATTTGGAGTTCATTGGCAAGGCTAAGCTCAAACATTACTATTGCAAAGAAGCCTTCCTTAGGACCCTAGTCCCTATGTCAGAGAAAACCTAATGCTGAGACTTGATCTCTGTTCTCTAAAAGCTTATGATTTCATAGAGAAAATATGATATGTCCCTTATCAACTATAATGTAAGGCAGTTTATGACAGGCAAAGTAGCATAGTAGTTAAGAACCCAAATTCTGTGGCTAGACCACTGAGGTCCAAATCTTGGCTCTGCCACTTACTAACCTATAACCTTAGACAAGTGGCAACCTCCATGTGCTTCAAATTCTTGATTTGTAAAACAGGGATAATAATAGTATACATTTAATTAGGATTGTTATGAGGATTAAGTGATTTAAGCACATAGTAAATGCTATATGAGTGTTTATTGCTATTATTAGTAATTATTATCATATTTCGTATTTGTGTTAAGTTGCTAAGCAAGTTGTTTGAGAAATTGGGGCCTGGCTTCTAACTCCAGATCATCCATGTACTGATTATATTATCTTGGGAACATCATATAACCTCTCTGGAATTGGTTTCTTCATCTGTAAACGAGGATAATAGCATACATTTCTTATTAAATGAGGTAATACATATAAAACACACAGCATAGTGTCTAACTATATGTTCTCAATAAAGAGGAGATATTTTTCTTAAAGCTATGAATGAAATAAAGGAAATGTTATGGAATTTCACTTCAGAGAAGTGAAGTTCTGTTGAGATGTAGAACACATTCCTGAGCTCATAGGAGTCACTAAATGCATGTTCACTTAATCATTTATTTAGAGAATGGGAGCCTAGGGGGAAAGCTGTTTGAAATACAGGTTTCTTTCCATGAGGAGCATGGAAAGATGATTTGATAATCTTGTAGGCAAATATCATTGACCTAGTAAAAGGAAACTTCAACATAAATGACCTAGAAAAAGTCACTTACAGTTTTCTTGTCAATATACAAATAGGATTTTTGTGTTTTCATTAAGAATTCTAAAAAATTGTAGGATTCTTAGTTTTTCTGTCAAACTATGCATTGTTTTGTTAACTATGAGTCAATATGAGGGAGTTTCTATAGAGTAGAAAATTTGCTGAGTAAAACAATGTACATTTTTTATAGCCTTAAAAGATTTTTATTGGAATAAATAGACATTTAGAAGTTTCTGAAATTTTATTAATTAAATATATAAAGCACAGGAGCTTCATAAGTACTCCATCCATATTATGTTGGTGTATTAAGAAAAAAATGTAATTTTACAAAGAATGGAAATTTATCTTATAGAGGGAGAGATTTTAAGTTGTTTAAGATTCATGTTTTGGTTATAGTCTAGTCTTCACATGGTGTCCCTGTAGAATAGCAAAAGGTCCATTATTTTGAAACTCTTAAAATACAGTTGACCCTTGAATAACATGGGGCTTAGGGGTGCTGACCCTCTGTGCAGTTGAAAATTCGTGTCCTAGGGTATAGTTCACCCTCCATATCTGTGATTCCTCCATATCTGTGGTTCCACTTCTGTGGATTCAGCCAACTTTGGGTCATAGTACTGTAGTATTTACTGTTGGAAAAAAGTCTGCATGTAAGTGGATCTGCACAGTTCAAACCTGTGTTTTTCAACATCAAGTGTAATGTAACATTAAAAAAAATAAATCTTTGGGAACCACAAGAGATGCCCAATTGCTGAAACAATCTGGAAAAAAAAGAATAAATCTGGAGTTATCACGTGCCCAGACTTCAGACTATATTACAAAGCTACAGTAATCAAAACAACATGGTACTGGCACAGAAACAGACTCATAGATCAGTGGAACAGAATAGAGAGCCCAGAAATAAACCCACACACTATGGTCAATTAATCTACGACAGAGGAGCCAAGAATATACAATGGAGAAAAGACAGACTCTTCAATAAGTGGTGCTGGGAAGGCAGGGCAGCTACATGTAAAAGAATGAAATTAGAACATTCCCTTACACCATATACAAAAATGAACTCAAAATGGGTTGAAGACCTGAATGTAAGACCTGAAACCATAGAACTCCTAAAAAAGGACATAAGCAGAACACTCTTTGACATGAATCATAGCAATATTGTTTTGGATTTGTCACCTAAGGCAAAAGAAACAAAAGCAAAAACAAACAAATGGGACCTAATTAAACTTAAAAGCTTTTGCTTTTAAGCAAAGGAAATCATTGATAAAATGAAAAGACAACCTACTGAATGGGACAAAATGTTTGCAGATGATATGACTGATAAGGGGTTAATAACCAAAATATATAAACAGCTCATATAACTCAATACCAGAAAAATACAACTCGATTAAAAAATGGGCAGAAGACCTGAATAGACATTTTTCCAAAGAAGATGGACAGATGTCCAAGAGGCAAATGAAAAAATGCTCAACATTGCTAATCATTAGAGAAATGCAAATCAGAACCACAATGAGGTATGTGTAACTGATTCACTTTGCTGTACAGCAGAAACTAACAACATTGTAAAGCAACTATAGTCCAAAAAAATTAATTTAAAAATTAAAGGAAAGACAATGAAGTGCCACCTCCTACCTGTGAAAATAACTATCATCAAAAAGTCTATAGGACTTCCCTGGTGGCGCAGTGGCTATGAATCCACCTGCCAATGCAGGGGACACAGGTTCGAGCCCTGGTCTGGGAAGATCCCACATGCCGTGGCGCAACTAAGCCCGTGTGCCACAACTACTGAGCCTGTGCCCCAGAGCCCGTGAGCCACAACTACTGAGTCTGTGTGCCACAACTACTGAAGCCTGCATGCCTAGAGCCTGTGCTCCACAACAAGAGAAGCCACTGCGATGAGAAGCCCGCGCACCACAAGGAAGAGTAGTCCCCACTCACCGCAACTAGAGAAAGCCTGCATACAGCAATGAAGACCCAACGCAGCCAAAAAAAATAATAAAGTCTGTAAATGTTAGCAAGGATGTGGAGTAAAGGGAACCCTAGTGCACTGTGGTGGGATTGTAAATTGGTGCAGCCACTATGGAAAACAGTATGGAGGATTCTCAAAAAACTAAAAAAATAACTGCCTTATGATCTAGCAGTTTCACCCCTGGGTATATATACAAAGAAAATGAAAACACTAATTTGAAAAGGTACATACATCCCAATGTTCATAGCAGTTATTTACAATAGCCAAGTTGTGGAAGCAACCTAAGTGTCTATCAACAGATGAATGGCTAAAGAAGATGTGGTTTATATATATGATGGAATATTACTCAGTCACGAAAGAGAATGAAATACTGGCATTAGCAACAATGTGAATGGACCTAGAGAGTATTATGCTTAGTGAAATAAGTCAGACAGAGAAAGACAGTACTTTATGTTATCACTTATATGTGGGATCTAAAAAATAAAACAAATGGATGTATATAACAAAACAGAAACAGACTCACAGATATAGAGAACTACTAGCGGTTACCATGGTGGATGGGAGGAAGATAGAGGTATGGGATTAAGAGATACAAACCACTGTGTATAAAATAAATAAACAATGGGACTTCCCTGGTGGTCCAGTGGTTAAGAATCTGCACTTCCAATGCAGGGGCACGGGTTCGATCCCTGGCCAGGGGGAGCTAAGATCCCGCATGCTGTGTGGTATGGCAAAATAAATAAATAAAATAAACAAGCGACAAGGATATATTGTACAGCACAGGGACATATAGCTCTTATTATATAATTTAACTATAAAAATGTTGAATCACTATGTTATATGTCTGAAACTAATATAATATTTTAAATCAACTATACTTCAGTAAAAAAATAAATCTTCGGAATAATATTTAGATGCTAATTTTCCACTTCCTCAAGGTATTTAGAGATTATGGTAAGTGTAATTTTGAGACATTATTAACTTAGCAGTAGTAACTGCAATATCAGACTGATATTCATTACATGGAATACCATTTTAACTTCAAATAACCCATCTCATTATTTATGCTAAAGTTTTTCCTCTTTTTTTAAAAAAATTTTATTTATTTTTGGCTATGTTGGGTCTTCATTGCTGTACGTGGGCTTTCTCTAGTTGCAGCGAGTGGGGGCTACTCTTCATTGTGGTGCGTGGGCTTCTCATTGTGGTGGCTTCTCTTGTTGTGGAGCATGGGCTCTAGGCGCACAGGCTTCGGTAGTTGTGGCACGTGGGCTTAGTAGTTGTGGCTTGCCAGCTTTAGAGCGCAGGCTCAGTAGTAGTGGTGCATGGGCTCAGTTGCTCCGCGGTGTCTGGGATCTTCATGGACCAGGGCTTGAACCCATGTCCCCTGCGTTGGCAGGCGGATTCTTAACCACTGCGCCACCAGGGAAGTCCCTTTCCTCTTTTTATTGAGATGTAGCATATAGCAAGTGCACAGGTATTCAGTGATCACAGTTTAAAAATTCTAGGTATATACCTGCTTATGTACCATCTAAATCAAGATATAGAATGTTTATAAAACTCCATAAGGCTTCCTTTCGTGCCCTGCCTCCAAAACTCCTTCTCCCCTAAAGAGAATCATGCTTCTGAAGTTTATAACCATAGATTTATTTTGTCTGTTTGTGAACTTCATATAAATTGGATAATTTAGTATGTATCTTTTTGTATCTGTTTTTTTTTTCACTCAGCAAAAAAGAGTATTTGGGGACCTTTGCAAGAAAAAATCATTACAAAACACATAGTTTGCAAGTTTAAAAATATAAACATTTGCATATCTAAATAAGTTACATGTATGTTTATATACATAAGTACCTAATTTTTTTTTTTTTTTTTTTTTTTTTTGCGGTACGTGGGCCTCTCACTGCTGTGGCCTCTCCCGTTGCGGAGCACAGGCTCCAGACGCTCAGGCTCAGTGGCCATGGCTCACGGGCTCAGCTGCTCCGCGGCATGTGGGATCTTCCCGGACCGGGGCAAGAATCCGTGTCCCCTGCATCAGCAGGCGGACTCTCAACCACTGTGCCACCAGGGAAAACCCATACGTACCTAATTTCATGGCACTTTGCTTTATTGTGCTTCCCAGATACTGAATTTTTTACAAATTGAAGTGGCCATTGCATTCAAGCAAGTTTATTGGCACCATTTTTCCAACAGCATGTGCTCACTTTGTGTTTCTGAGTCACATTTTGGTAATTCTCTCAATATTTCAAACTTTCATTATTACTGTATTTGTTATGGTGCTCTGCAATCAGTGACCTTTGATGTCACTATTGTAATTGTTTTGGGGCGCCACAACCACGCCCACACAAGACAATGAACTAATCGGCATATGTTGTATGTGTTCTGGCTGCTTCACCGATTGGACGTTCCCCCCGTCTCTTTTCCTCTCTCAGGCCTTCCGATTCCCTGAGACATAAAAATATTGAAATTACGCCAATTAATAACCCTACAGTAGCTTCTAAGTGTTCAAGTGAAAGGCAGGGTCGCACGTCTCTCACTTTAAATCAAGAGCTAGAAATGACTAAGCTAAGCTAGGAAGGCATGTCGAAAAGCTGAGATAGGCTGAAAGCTAAGCCTCTTGTGCCAGTTAGCCAAGTTGCGATTGCAAAAGAAAAGTTCTTGAAGGAAATTAAAAGTGCTACTCCAGTAAACATCACAAATAAGAAAGCAAAATAGCATTATTGCTGATATGGAGAAAGTTTTAGTGGTATGGATAGAAGATCAAACCAGTTACAATTCCTTTAAAACAAAGGCCAATCCAGAGCAAGGCCCTAACTCTCTTCAATTCTATGAAGGCTAAGAGAGGTGAGGAAGCAGCAGAAGAAAAGTTTGAAGCTAGCAGAGGTTGGTTCATGAGGTTTAAGAAAAGAAGCTGTCTCCATAACATAAAAGTGCAAAGCAAAGCAGCAAGTGCTCATGTAGAATTTGCACCAAGTTATCCAGAAAATCTAGCTAAGGTAATTAATGAAGGTCGCTATGCTAAACAGTAGATTTTCAATGTAGATGAAATAGCCTTCTATTGGAAGAAGATGCCATCTAGAACTTTCATAGCTAGAGAGGAGAAGTCAATGCCTGTTTTCAAAGGACAGGCTGACTCTTGTTAAGGGTTAATGCAGCTGGTGACTTGAAGTTGAAGCCCAGTGCTTATTTACCATTCCAAAAATCCTGGGGCCTTTGAGAATTATGCTAAATCTACTCTGCCTGTTCTCTAAAATGGAACAAAAAAGGCTGGATGCTGTCACATCTGTTTATAACATGGCTTACTGAATATTTTAAGCCCACTGTTGAGACCTGCTCAGAAAAAAAGATTCTTTTCAAAATATTACTGCTCACTGACAGTGTACCTGGTCATCTAAGAGCTCTGATAGGGATGTATGAGATTAATGTTGTTTTCATGCCCCCTACACAATGTCCATTCTGCAGATCAAGGTGTAATTGTGACTTTCAAGTCTTATTATTTAAGAAAAACATTTCATAAGGCTCTAGCTGTCATAGTGATTTCCTCTGATGGTTCTGGGAAAAGTCATTTGAAAACCTTTTGGAAATGATTCAGCATTCTAGATGCTATTGAGACCATTTGTGATTCATGAGAAGATGTCAACACAGAAGTTTGGAAGAATCAGATTCCAACCCTCATGGATGACTTTGAGAGGTTCAGCTCTTCAACAGAGGAAGTAATTGCAGATGTGGTAGAAATAGCAAGAGAATTAGAATTAGAAGTGGAATCTGAAGATGTGACTGAATTGCTGCAATTTCATGGTGAAGCTTGATTGGCTGAGGAGTTGTTTCTTATGGATGAACAAAAAGAAAGTGGTTTCTTGAGGTGGAATCTACTCCTGGTGAAGATACTGTGAAGATTATTGAAATGACAACAGAGGATTCAGAACATTACATAAACTTAGTTGATAGAGCAGCGGCAGGATTTGAGAGGATTGACTCCAATTTTGAAAGAAGTTCTGTGGGTAAAATGCTATCAAACGGCATTGCATGCTACAGAGAAATCGTTCATGAAAGGAAGTCAATCGATGCAGCAAACCTCATTGTTGTCTTATTTTAAGAAGTTGCCATATTCACCCCAACCTTCAGAAACTACCACTGTGATCGATCAGCAGCCATCAGCATTGAGGGAAGACCCTCCACCAGCAAAAAGATTACAACTTGCTGAAAGCTTCAGTGATGGTTAGCACTTTTTTTTAGCAATAAAGTAGTTTTTAATTGAGGTCTGTACATTTTTTAGACGTAATGCTGTTGCACACTTAATAGACTATAGTATAGCGTAAACATAACTTTTATAGCAACGGGAAACCAAAAAAATCTTTGTGACTTGCTTTATTGTGATATTCACTTTATTGTGGTGGTCTGGAACCGAAAACTGCAATATCTCCAAGGTGTGTCCGTATGTGATTATACATTAGTATGGTAATAAATATATTTATTTGTAGAACATTTCAGTTGTAAGTACTAAAAAATGAAGAAACATGAATATTAGCTCTTGAGTACCACTTTCCCAGAGTCATTTTTCTAAAGTAAGTTCAGAATGTTTAATAGCTCTCTCACCATGAAATTTATAGCAGTACAGAAATCAGTAATGTTTTCTCAGATGGACCCTACCTTGATAGTAGAATGTTCTTCTTTCAAAATGTACTGGTGAGGCTCTTGCTTTGAGTGAAGCTGTAACAAAGCTGGATTTTTATTTTTCAGATATACGTTTGCCTGATTCTGTCCTTCCAATCCTCTTGTCACTGAGTGATAATATATGATCCTGCTTGCTAACGTTCATAAATAGATCCCTGTGATAAAGCAAGTATAAAGAGAAAGGACACTTCTTTTTTATTCTTGAAAAATAACTTTGAGAACTTGATAAAAAAGTAAAAGCAACAATGCATATTTTTTGAAAATTAAGTTTTATTAGCACAAAGACAGAACACTGCATTAAAAATCTTTAGTTATTTCTTTTTATCTTTTTTTTACTGAACTTCTGATTTAAAGGAAACTGTATTCCGAACTCTGTTTCCTTCACCATAGTTTTCCTCTATAATTAGTCTCTTCTAACTCAGTCCAGTGAATGTCATAAGCTAGCCTATTCTGAACCACACCCTACTGACCACAGCAACTGTCTCACCACATTGTTTTTCTCTGTTAGCATGTACTTTTGAAATAACTACTTTGGGATAGGGCATAAAAAGAATATTAAATAATTTTCTTTATGAAAAATATAGTAATATCTGATGCTATATAAGTGCCAGTAATTCCTAATATGCATAGTTTTATTTTATTTTTAAAATTAGTCATTTATCCCCACATCATTATTGAGTAATCCATTTTTCTTTGCTGATTTGAAATATTTATCATCAATTTTATAGATTTTTTTTTGCTCTTTAAGCCTTAATTTTCTATTTTGAAAGGTAATAGTTTGTTTCCTGTATCAGAGAATTGCTGTTCAACTCAAATGAAGTAATGCATGTCAAGCTTAACTTTGGTGAACACTATAAAAGGAAAATTTGACGATTTCCCCAAAGCCTAATATTGTGGTTCATTTTATATATATGTATACTTTTATATACAATTTTGTAGTTTATGTTTTTTTCATTTGACGTTATATTGTACATCCCTTGCCATATTTCTGCATGGTTGGCATTGCAAGTATCCTTCACTATCTAAATCTGTTTAATTGTTCAGTTTTGATAGTGGATTTGGATGTCCAGGGGGGTACTGCCTTATTTGAATTTATTTGGTTATGCAAGTGGATAGCAAATAGCATGATAGTGAAGGAAGTATCCAAAAGTGTATTCAAATATATTTGGTTCCTGAGTTTAGATTGTGAGATTTTGGATATGAGGAATTTGTATAACAAGGGATGCCTATATTATCAAAGGATATTATACTAAACCTGTTGTAGTGGGTTCTTTTGTTGACAGAGAACAGAAAAACCCAACTCAGAGTGGCTCAGGGAATAAAAAGGAATTGATTGGCACACTTAACAAGAGGTTCAGTGGTTGAGTTTATCTGAGGCACAGCTGGATTCAGTGGCTCAGTGTTGGTAAGGTTTTCTGTGTGTTGAGTTAGTTCATTTCTTTTACTGCAGAGAGGCTTCTTCTATGCATTCAGAGAAGATGACTGCCAATAGCTCTAGATTTACATTTTTCTAGATTAGCAGCCCTAGTAGCGAAAAAAAATGCTTCTTTCCTAATAGTTACAGCAAATTTCCAATAGGGAATCTCAGTAAGCAGCCACTGTCACTAGGGGGAATGGAATAAACTGATTGGCTGGGCCTGGGTCACAACTAAGTGGGGGGTGAGATCAGTCCATTCAAACTGTGTCATATGACAAGGGAGGAGGAGGAGTTCTTCAAAGGAAAACACATTACTTTCACCAGAAGAAGGTATAGATTACTTACGGGACAGACTAAACCAATAGATGTCCGTATACCTATGCTATAGTGTGTCATACGATGACTCATTTTTTCCATCACCCTTTCTTTAGTTGAAATACTACAAGATGTTTTTTCTTTCGGCACCAAATTTGGCTTTTAGTTGGTATTGATGTACTATAGGTTAAAATTGGGCTGGGACTTCTCTGGTGGCGCAGTGGTTAAGACTCCACGCTCCAAATGCAGGGAGCCTGGGTTCGATCCCTGGTCAGGGAACTAGATCCCACATGCATGCCGCAACTAAGGAGCCTGCAAGCTGCAACTAAGGAGCACACCTGCTGCAACTAAGGAGCACGCCTGCTGCAACCAAGACCCAGCACAACCAAATAAATAAAATAAAAAAATAAATATTAAAAAAAATTGGGCTCCTATAGCCTATCTAGTGATAAAGATCAGCTAACATGTACTTTTTTTTTTTTAAGTCTTTATATTGAATTTGTTACAATATTGCTTCTGTTTCACGTTTTGGTATTTTGGCCATGAGGCATGTGGGATCTTAGCTCCCCAACCAGGGATCAAACCCCCACCCGCTGCTTTGGAAGGTGAAGTCTTAACCACTGGAGCGCCAGGGAAGTCCCTAACATGCACTCTTGTCACATCTTACCTGAAAAGCTGTTCCTCAACCCATCCTTTTTTTTTTTTTTTTTTAATTCTTTCAGAAAAAGTGTTTTTTCTTTCTGTGAGAGTTACCTGTCTACCTTTGACCTAAATCTTATTTTGTCTTGCTTACCAAAGAACCTTGGCTCATCAGACCTTCATTTTTTTAAGTTCTCAGTTCCTTTTTCTCTGCTTGATTCTGTTTATAACCATAAAGGTGTGCTGCCAAGCCTCCTAATAAACATTTCACTCATACTTCTTCTCCTTTCTTTTACAGCAGATATGAGCAACACCTGCTAGTCTACTTGCCAATCTGTCACTTCCTGTTTAACTTCTTACAGTCCTTTTCTATTTTTTACTTTTCAGGGTCACCAGTGATATCCTGAGACCTTTGTCTCAGGTGTAAACCTAGTATTACAGTATGTAAGGGCTATAAAGGGCCTTAGAGATATTTAACTCAACTTTCTTTTTCCATTTTGCTTGAAGTTATTTTGATTATACCAACTTGCTTTTGGCTAGAATTTACATGGTATATCTTCTTTTTTATTTTTTTTTTAACTTTCAGGTTCTGTATCCTCATATTATACATGTGTGTCTATTGAGAACAGCACAGAGGTGGATTTTAAAAATCTGCCCTGGCAATCTTTGTCTTTTAACTGGAGCATTCACACTTAATACAGGTACTTATATATTTAGTATGCTTTCCATTTGCTCCATCTGTTCTAAATGCCCCCCTTGCCCTCCTTTATATTGATTATTTTTTATCATGCTGTATTTTCATTCTACTAGTTGTGAAGTTATACTTTTTCCCTATTTTTTTTAGTGGTTATCCTAGAATAGGGGTTGGCAAATGTTTTCTTTTAAGGGCCACATAATAGACATTTTTGGCTTTGTGGACTATATGGTCTCTGTCATAACTGCTCAGTTCTGCCACTGTAGTGCAAAAGCATCCATAGGTAATAGGAAACAGTATAAATTATAGAGGACTAGATGTTATCATCCAGATAGATGAGCACTGGGTTGAGACCAGAAACTGGGAGAATATTTTTATCTTTAAAGTGAGGTAGTGGAAGAGGAACTGTAAGATTGATTCAGAAAAAGAATCAACCTATCAGGAAGATTACAAGAAAAAGAATTGTCATGTGAGGGCAGTTTTAAGAATGAGAAGATGGCCACATTAGTCAAACGCTACAGTGTGGTGTGTTAAGATGAGGCTTGAGAAGAGACCTCTGGATTTGGCAACCTTATGGTAATTGGTGACGTTTTTAAAGAACATTGGCAGTAGCTTGCTATGTGGAAAGGGTGGTAAGGGAGTGGAAAGTGGATATATAGACCACTGATTCCCAAATGCTGTTCTCTGGACCAGCAACAAAAGAATTGCCTAGTTGTCCCAACCTCAGAACCATTATTGGACCTAGAAATGTATATTTTTAAAATTTCCCTAGATGATTCTGATAAACACTCACGGATTGCTGTCAAGATGTATTTAAGAGTGATTTTTTTTTTAATTAAAAAAATTTATTTTGGCCATGCTGCTCAGCTTGCCGGATCTTAGTTCCCCAATCAGGGATCGAACTGGGGCCCCCTGCATTGGGAACTCAGAGTCCTAACCACTGGACTGCCAGGGAATTCCCTGCGAGTGATATTTTGAGGCAACACCTTCTTTCTAAACACAAAGCAAAGACTGATAAAGTAACAAAAAGAGAAAACTGAATTGACATAAATGGGGCTCAAAAAGGTAAGCATTTCTATTTTGGAAAGAGAATAGAACACAAAGCAGTGACTGGGGCTTATGTCTGGGAGCTTGCAGGGAAAGCATCTGAGGTTTTGGCCTCTGAGATAATGTGGAAGTGTCATTGGAATTGGGCTCACTGTTGGTAACCATGGGCCAGGGTAGGTAGGGCTCCTCTATTGAAAAAGGTATTTCTGAGTTTAGCTCTGGGGCTGCCTTTTTTTTTTTTTTTGGCCATGCCGTGCGGCATGCGAGATCGTAATTCCCCGACCAGGTATCGAACCTGTGTCTCCTGCATTGAGAGCACAGATTCTTAACCACTGGACTGCCAGAGAAATCCCCTGGGGCTGCCATATTATTCACCTTTATAGATCAGACTACAGTTATGCAGTGCATCTCCTGAAATAGTACACAGCACAGCCTGCATGACTGTAAGGAGTAGCTTTGCTGCTTTCTATTGCCAGAAGCCACAGTTTATACGAGGCTTTATACCTACGGATTCAGGGGAACACAAACATAGCTTTACAGCTAGAAACCTCCTAGCTTAGAGCATATTCTTACTGTTACTGCAGGACAGATATCCTGATTTGAATAGGCCAACTGTAAGAAAAATATTTATGAGATAACTGGGGAAATCACACACTGACCAGTCGTATTCAAAAATATTAATTTTTAAAGGTGTGATTAATGGTATTGTGGCTTTGTTTAAAAAAAGTAGTAAATAGTGGATTCTTAGTAAATGCTGGTATGAAAAACAAAAGTCTTCCATCAAAAAGTTCACCTCTAAAGCTAAGTTCTCAAACAAATTAAGTCATCTAATGCTGAGAAACATACGAAATAAAATCAACAATCAGAAGAGCAGTTCAGGCTGATGACATTAAAATATGAGTCTGAAAAATACCAGATTATATATTATTTAGGATTTTCAAGGAGGTAAGTAAGTGAGTAGTATCTCTAAAAACTATATGACATACAGAGTGGAGTAAGTCAGAAAGAAAAAAACAAATACCGTATGCTAACACATATATATGGAATCTAAGGAAAAAAAAAAAGGTCATGAAGAACCTAGGGGTAAGACGGGAAATAAGGACATAGACCTGCTAGAGAATGGACTTGAGGATATGGGGAGGGGGAAGGGTAAGCTGTGACAAAGTGAGAGAGTGGCATGGACATATATATACACTACCAAACGTAAAATAGATAGCGAGTGGGAAGCAGCTGCATAGCACAGGGAGATCAGCTCGGTGGTTTGTCACCACCTAGAGGGGTGGGATGGGGAGGGTGGGAGGGAGATGCAAGAGGGAATAGATATGGGAACATATGTATATGTATAACTGATTCACTTTGTTGTAAAGCAGAAACTAACACACCATTGTAAAGCAATTATACTCCAATAAAGATGTTAAGAAAAACCCAACACTGTATGAAAATGACAGAAACCTTAGAAGTGAAAACAGTGTGATTAAAGATAACACATGGTGTTCATGAATGGGAAGTCAGTCTTTTCCAGTATTAATCTGTAAAATCATTGCAATGTCCATCAAAACGCCAAAAGGTTTTTTCATTGTAGTTGATATGCTGATCTTAAAATTTTTATAGAACATAACCGAAGTAACATTAAAGAGGAACAAATTGAGGTGTACGCCCTCCAGGTATCAAAACTTATAATAGAGCAGTAATAGGTAAGACAGGCTTATTGATGGATAAATAGACTAGTGGAAAACAATACAGAGCCCAGAACAGATTGATACTTATCTGGAATTTGCCACATGACAGAGGTGGCATTATAAGCCAGTGGGGAAAGATTAGACTCTTCATTGTGATGCTGGTTCATTTGCTAATCTGAATTGACTTGAAAATAATTACAAGCCCTATCTCATAGCATACGTGAAAATAACTTCTGTATGCGTTAAAAGACCTACGTAAGAAAAGCAAAATTTAGGCCTTTTAGAAGAAAAGATAATAACTTTATATCCTTAGGATAAAGGAGAATTTTAAAAAACGATACCAGGAGATAATAGTATGTAGGTTTTAGAGCCAGACTGCCTGCTTCAAATCTCAACTTTATTACATTTGGTCAAGTTCTGTAAAATTTCTGTGTTTTCTCATTTGTAAAATGAGGATGATGATAATAAAAACAACCCTGAGGGAGGAATTGTGAGGATTAAATAATCCATGTGCAATGCTTAGAAAAATGACTAGTACAGATAAGCACATAATAAGAGTTAACTGCAATTGTTGTTAATGTCGCTTCTTAAAAAAGAAATAATAACCTGTAAAATATTGATAAATTTATTAAAAATAAAACTTCTCTACAACAAAAGGCAACATGAACAAAATAGAAAGATAAGCTACAGAATGGTAGGAGATATTTGTCACTCATTCAGCTGAAATTGATTAATATCCAGGATATATGAAAAATCATTCAAATTAATAAGGAAAAGACAAGTCAAAAGGGGAAAATGAATAAACAATCATAGCCCCAATGGCAAATGATAGGATAAGTGTTGCCCCTCCTTACTAGTCATGAAGGAAATACAAATTGAAGTAATGAAATACCTTTTTATATTTCTTATATTGGCACAAACTCAAGTCTGACAATACTGACTTTTGGTAAGGAGGCAGAGAAACATGAGCTCTTCCTACACCGGCTGTGAAATAGTCAGTTGGTACAACTGCTTTGGAGAGCATTTTGTTAATATCTAGTAAAGTTGAAGGTGCTTAAAACCCAGCAATTTCACTCTTAGGTCTATAGTCCAGAGAAATTCTAGCAAAGGTACATGAAGAGACATGTATGAGAATTGCAGCATTGCTTTAATAGTGTAATACTGGAAACATTTTAAGCGTTCAATGGAAGGATTTAGTGTATTAGATTGATAAATTGTGGTTTAATTAATAGTAGATTGATAAATTGTAGTATAAGCATACAATGGGAGTTTTTGAAAAATAGACTTTATTTTTTAGGACAGTGTTAGGTTCACAGCAAAATTGAGTGGAAAGTAGAGAGATTTTCCGTACATCCCCTGCCTGCCCCCACATATGCATAGCCTCACCCATTATCAGCATCTCCCACTAGAGTGGTACATTTGTTACAGTTAATGAGCCAACATACCATGTCATATTGCTTGGCAATTAATGAACGTTACATGTATCAGCATTTATAAATAGAAAAGACAGTGTTAAGTTACAGTGAGATGCAGACTATTTGGTATAGCAATTTTTTTAAAGCTTAAAAATTGGAAACAATACTATCTATAATTTATGGGGACCCACATATGTAGTAAAAATATAAAGGCATGTATGGGAATAATACCAACCTCAGGATAATGGTTACCTCTGCAGAGCAAAGGAAGGAGCTTTAATTATCTCTCTAATATTTTGTTTGTTTATAAAATAATCTGGAGTGATTACAGCAGTTTTCAAACGGTGAATTTGGGTAGTAGATTTATGGCTGCTTTTTATATGTTCTATAGTATTCTCTGCTTTTGAAAGATCATTTAGGAAAAAGGTAAACAGAGTATCTTCATTAGAGAGGACTTTGACAAAAGTAGTATAGTAGTCTGAGAGAAGCAACTGAAGGTATTTTTCTTTTTTAAAAAAGTAACAGCATCTATATGTTAAAGGATGCAATAAGTGAAAAAGTAAAGATGGATAGCATATGGGAGCTGTTTTTTTTTTTGCGGTACGCGGGCCTCTCACTGTTGTGGCCCCTCCCGCTGTGGAGCACAGGCTCTGGACGCGCAGGCCCAGTGGCCATGGCTCACGGGCCCAGCCACTCCGCGGCATGTGGGATCCTCCCGGACCGGGGCACGAACCCGTGTCCCCTGTATCGGCAGGCGGACTCTCAACCACTGTGCCACCAGGGAAGCCCTGGGAGCTGTTTTTTGATGGGGCAAGATACTGATGGAGATGCTAAGAAATGGGAAGGATCTGGAACATTTTCTCTGTAGACAGAAATGGAAGAACAGAGATGAGATGAAAATAGGAATACATTTTGAGTTGGAGAAGTCATTTAAAAGAAATCACTGTTTTCTCAGTTAGGTATAAAAGTTGAAATCATTCTTTCAGAGGTGTGATATATGTCGGGTTTGAGAAAATTGGAGGGTATGCAGAATACTTGTAAGAAATGAAATAAAGTTAGATAAAAAGGCAGCATTGAAGGAAAAGGGAAGGTTGAATAAAATTTGTAATGGTGCCTAGTTGTATAATTTTGTCAGCTTTGTTCAGCAAGCCAGGGGCAGGATCAATTTTGTTGCTCCCATTACATCTTCACCTTAAGGGAGGCAGAGTCCAGAAGTCCTTGAAAATATGTCTGTTCTATAGCAGGTTTCTCTCATTGTTTTCTTGGTTATAACTTCATCTAGTTTAATTTCTGTTTATCTGATCTCATCTTCTTACTGTTTTTAATTTCACAAATTTTTGCTCTATTGACGCACTCTTTCTCGGTTTTGCTTTAACCTTAAGAGCTTTTGGGTGTGGGGTGATAAAATTTGTGTGACTGTTCTGTCCATCTTAAGCCAGTCTTCAGTGAGGCTCTTTTCATATATAAAGAAAGAACTTGATTCTATTCCCAGGTACCTTAGAAACATTCAAGATAGTAGAGGACAAATTAATTTTTATTTTTACTCTTTGGGTTTGGAATTACTAATATAACAAAAGACTGAAAAAATTTTGGCTGTTTTGGGAAGTGTACAGATTTGGACAATAATATGAAATATTATGTGATCTCAACGAGACTGTCTTCAAGAACGGTTCTTATACTAAGAGAAGAGTTAGGATTTTTTGTCCTAAAAGGTGTAATCAACTTGATTGTTAAGCCTCTTTTTTTTGAGCTTCAGAAAGCAGTGACTGTGTAATGTGACTTCTTAATGTTTCACATCTTTTATGTTGCAGCAGTTCTTTTGCCACGAAAATGATTTGTGCAGTCTTGAACACATACTATCCATGCTGATGGGACAGGATCCAATATGAATATAAATGATGGAGGAAGACGACGCTTTGAGGATAATGAACATACATTACGTATATATCCTGGGACAATTTCAGAAGGGACAATCTACTGTCCAATTCCTGCCAGAAAAAACTCCACGGCTGCTGAGGTGATTGACTCTCTTATAAACAGACTTCACCTTGACAAAACAAAATGTTACGTTCTAGCAGAGGTAAAAGAATTTGGTGGAGAAGAATGGATACTCAATCCAACAGACTGTCCAGTTCAGCGAATGATGTTGTGGCCCCGAATGGCTCTGGAAAATCGCCTGAGTGGAGAGGACTACCGTTTTCTTCTGAGAGAAAAAAACCTTGATGGATCAATCCATTATGGTAGTCTTCAGTCATGGCTACGGGTAACAGAAGAACGTCGCAGGATGATGGAACGGGGTTTTCTTCCACAGCCTCAACAAAAAGACTTTGATGATTTATGTAGCTTACCTGATTTGAATGAGAAAACTCTCTTAGAAAACCTACGAAATCGCTTTAAGCATGAAAAAATTTACACCTATGTTGGCAGTATTCTAATAGCTATTAACCCATTCAAGTTTCTTCCTATTTATAACCCCAAATATGTCAAAATGTATGATAACCACCAGTTGGGAAAACTTGAGCCTCACATTTATGCTGTGGCTGATGTAGCTTATCATGCCATGCTTCAGCGCAAAAGGAATCAGTGCATCGTGATTTCAGGAGAGAGTGGTTCTGGGAAGACTCAAAGCACAAACTTTCTTATTCATCACCTTACTGCCCTCAGTCAGAAAGGATTTGCCAGTGGAGTGGAACAAATTATTCTTGGAGCTGGACCAGTACTTGAGGTAAGTGTGTAGAAATACTTTTCTTACTCTTAAACATATCTTTAAAAAAATTAAAATTTGTTAGATGTGAGAAAATGAAATGAAACTAAATAGAAGTATAGACATCATTTTTAGTTACCAAGGAAAACTGGAAGATAGGAAACCAAAAAAAGGCAGTGTGGAAGATTGAAAGGTGTGACAGTGGCAATATTTTTTTCAAAGGATGTCTTTGGGCCATTTCAAAGGATGCAAAGGAAAGTTGATTGGAGTCAGGTATATCCCCCTGTAAAGGGAGATAGCAGGGGCAGGACTCCTGTCTGTATTGGATTGTGGAAATAGGTAGTTGGGGAATATAGTCTTGTCAATATATTTTTATCTTTGCAGCCTTAAAATCTGTGCCTAGGATTGAAATTCTAAGGGTTCATTTTTGAAAATACAGAGAATATGGGAAAAATTTTTTAGTTCTGTGTTTTAGAAGTAATACCATCAAGGGTAGAAAGGAAAGAGAATACACTATTTTTGTTTTAGAGCTGAAAGGAAAGGTAATATTACTTGTTTTTTGAAAGAGATTTTTGTGAGGTATAATTGCACATATTTAAAGTGTACAGTTGGATAAATTTGACATATGTATTGATATATACCCATGAAACCACCACCACAGTCAAGATACTGAACATATCCATTATCCCTAAAGTGTTCTCGTATACCTTTGTAATGCCTCTTTCTCACCCTTTCTAGCCCACTCATCTATAAGAAACCACTTATGTGCTTTCTGTCACTGTAGGTTAGTCTCTACATTCTATAATTTTATATAAATGGAATCATGTAGTATGTACTGTTTTATGTTTGACTTCTCTTACTTGGTTTAATTATTTTGTGTGTGTGTCAATAATTGATTCCTTTTGCTAAGACAGTATTCCATTGTATGGATATACCACACTTTGTTTATTCATTCATCTTTTGATGGACATACACGTTGTTTCCAGTTTTTGGCTATAACACATAATGTATTCAAGTTTTTGTGTGGACATACACTGTCTTTTCTCTTGGGTAAATAGCTAGGAGTGGAATGACTGGGTCATATGATAGGTATCTTTAACTTTTTAAGAAACTGCCAAACTTATGTATAAATTATACATACTATTTTATATTCCCACCAAACAGTATATACAGTTTCAGTTATTCCATATCTCTGCTAACCCTTGATATAGTCATTCTTTCTAATTTTAGCCATTCAAATAGGTATACAATGGTATCTCATGATTTTAATTTGCATTCTGTAATAACTAATGATGTGAGCACCTTTTCATGTGTTTATTTGCGACCTATATATGTTCCTTGGTGAAGTGTCTGTCAAAATCTATTGCCCAACTTGTTATTGTTGTGTTTTGAGAGTTCTTTGTGTATGCTGGGTGCAGATCCTTTATCAGACATGTTTTGAAAATATATATACATTTTTCCCAGGTTTAACCCTCTCTTTTTTAAAATTTAAATTTTTAAATTTTTTTACTGAAGTATAGTTGATTTACAATGTTGTGTTAGTTTTGGATGTACAGCAAAATGATTCAGTTATACATATACATACATATTCTTTTTCACATTCTTTTCCATGTCGTTTATTACAGGATATTAAATATAGTTTCCTGTACTATACAGTAGTACTTTGTTGTTTATCTATTTTATATATAGTATATAGTTTGTATCTGCTAATCCCAAAGTCCTAATTTATCCCTCTTCCACTCCCTTTCCCAAACCTTTGGTAACCATAAGTTTGTTTTCTATGTCTATGAGTCTGTTTCTTAGCAGTCAAAAACTTCCAAAAAAAAAAAAAAATTGCCCAGGACCAGATGACTTCACTGATGAATTCTACTAAACATTTAAAGAAGAATTAACACAAATCCTTCAAAAATTCTTCCAAGAAATAGAACAGGAGGGAGGAACACTTTCTAATTTTATAAGGCCCAAAATATTTCACTGATACCAAAATTAAACAAAGACACCACAGCAAAAGAAAATTACAGACTGATATCCCTTGAAACACAAACATTCTTAAAGAAATACTGGCAAACTTAATTCAGCAAAATATAAAAAGAAGTATACACCATGGTAAAGTAGGATTTATATTAAGGAATGAAAGTTTGGTTAAACAATACAAAAATAAATGTATTATACAATATTAATAGACTAAAGGACAAAAGCCACACCATCATCAGAATAGATACAGAAAAAGCATTTGACAAAAACAACACCCTTTCATGATTAAAAAAACAAAACAAATAAACAAAACCACACTCTCAACAAACTAGGAATAGGAAGGAACTTTCTCAATCTGATTAAAAACACCTATTAAAAATTATAAGTTAACATACTTAATGGTGAAAGACTGAAAGCTTTCTCCCTTTGATCAGAAAGAAGACACAGATGTCTGCTCTCACCATTTCTTTTTTTTTTAAAAAATATTTATTTTATTTGGGTGCACTGGGTCTTAGTTGCTGCTCGCAGGCTCCTTAGTTGCGGCTCGCCGACTCCTTAGTTGTAGCTCCTGACTCTTTGGTTGTGTCATGTGGGCTACTTAGTTGTAGCATGTGGACTTCTTAGTTGTGGCATGTGGACTCCTTAGTTGCGGCAGGAGGGCTCCTTAGTACTCCTTAGTTGCAGCTCGCCAGTTCCTTAGTTGTAGCATGTGAACTCTTAGTTGCGACATGCATGTGGGATCTAGTTCCCAGACCAGGGATCGAACCTGGGCACCCTTCATTGGTAGCATGGAGTCTTAACCACTGCATCACCATTTTTTTTCCCTTTTTTTCTCTTTCTCGCTCTCTTTTTTGGTACTGAAATATAGTTGATTTCTAATGTTGTGTTAGTTTCTTGTGTACAACAGAGTGATTCACTTATACATATATATACATATTCTTTTCCATCATAGGTTATTACAAGATATGAATATAGTTAGTTCCCTGTGCTATACAATAGGTCCTTGTTGTTTATTTATTTTATATGTAGTAGTGTGTATCTGCTAATCTCAAATTCCAAATTTATCCCTCTCCCACCCCCTTTCCTCTTTGGTAACCACAAATTTGTTCTCTGTGCCTGTGAGTCTGTTTCTGTTTTGTAAGTAAGTTTATTTGTGTCATATTTTAGATTCTACATATAAGTGGTATCACATGATATTGCTATCTTTCTCTTTCTGACTTCACTTAGTATGATAATCTCTAGGTCCATTCATGTTGTTGCAGATGGCATTATTTCATTCTTTTTTATGGCCGAGTAGTATTCCATTGTGTATATATACCACATCTTTATCCATTCTCCTGTCCATGGACATTTAGGTTGTTTCCATGTCTTGGCTATTTTAAGTGGTGCCACTATGAATATAAGGGTGCATGTATCTTTTCGAATTATTTTCTCCAGACATATGCCCAGGAGTGGGATTGGTGGATCACATGGCAACTCTGTTTTTTAGGTTTTTTTTTAACAAACACACCTGTGGGAAAAGGTTGTTCTCAGTGAGTGATCTTCAAGTCAGGTCACAGAAAGATAGCCCGTTGAATGAGGTTTTCTAGGAAAATGCCAAATAGGTCAAATTGTGAGTTATCTGTGGGACAAGGCTTTAACTCTAACCCTAGTCTGATCTTTCCAGTGGCTTCTAGGCTAGACTGCTTTT
This sequence comes from Monodon monoceros, assembly GCF_005190385.1. NCBI lineage: Eukaryota > Metazoa > Chordata > Mammalia > Artiodactyla > Monodontidae > Monodon > Monodon monoceros. The sequence continues at coordinate 74,224,409 of NW_021703778.1, read as the reverse complement.
TCTAAAAAAACCCTGTAATCGTAGGGTGTCAGTTTTCTCTTCAGTGTGGAGCTAGGGAGAGGGAATTGGTAATCAGGTAAGTTAAAATGACACCAATACCTGCTTTTCTTACAGAGATCCAGCTGTTTTCCTTAATTAAATGTTCTTCTACAAAGGATTATTCCAAGCCCTTGTTAATTTCTAGAATCATCAAAAAGTTGATGTTACTTTTGACAAATAACAATTTTTGTTAGTCTTATTTGTTTTATGAAGGGGAGAGGAATTTCAGAGATCTTTACCATTTTCTCTGATCTCATTCTCAGTAATCTTTTCAAGAGGTCTAAGTAATAAAATGTATTTTATATATTTACTCATGTGGTTACTAATTCTGCTGTTCTCTATTCCTTACGTTGATCCATATTTGAACATGATAGCATTTTCCTTCTGCATGAAGGACTTCCTTAGTTCTTTTAGTGTGGGTTCACTTAATGATGAATATTTTCAGATTTGTATATCTGAAATTGTCTTTTATTTGCCTTTATTTTTTAATGATTTACTTTAAAAAGTAGATATTAAACTTAAAAGAAATAACTTTACAGTAAAATTCTATGAATTGTAAACATATTAATTTGTGTAACCATTTATGGGTGTAGGTACAGAGTAGTTCCACTACCCCATGAAACTCCCTCATGCTATTCCTTATCTTCATACCCTCTGCCCTCCCATACTCCCATAACTTGTGGGAACTACTTGTTTGTTCTTCATTGCTGGTTGTTATTTTTTTATTTTCAAAGTGTCATATAAATGGAATCATACAGTATGTAGTGTTTGGAGACTGGCTTCTTTTATTCAGCATTATGTCTTGAAGATTTCATTTAAGTTGTTGAATATGTGAGTTCAACAGTGGGTTCTTTCTTTTAAATTTAAATTTTATTGAGATATAACTTGAAATAAAATATAGCCATTTAAAATGTATGGTTTAGTGAATTTTGATAAATGCATATACCCTGTAACCACCATCATACAATCAAGCATAGAATATTTTCATTACCCCTTGTGTCCCTTTGTAGACATTTCCCACCCCCATCCCCATTCCCAGACAGCTTCTAATCTGCTTCTTGTTACTCTTGTTTTGACTTTTCTAGAATTTCATATTACAATATGTACTCTTGTGTATGGTTTCTTCCACTTAGCATAATGTTTAATATTTGTCAGTGTTGATGTCTGTACCAGTAGTTCCTTCTTTATTGCTAGGTAATATTTCGTTGCATGGTGTATACTTTTGGTTATAACTTAGGAAACATATTTAGAAAGAATTTTTCATTCTTTCTAAAATAGTACTGTCATTCTGTTTTAAGGAGATACAATAAAGTGTAGTACATTATGTAATGAAACTTTATTTCCTTTATACTGTTCTAGAATTTTAATTCTTTTGATGTAATTATTCTTTTCCTAGCCCATTGCTATTTCAGTTAAGCAAGATTTAAAAAATACATATGTATAAATATATCAAGAATATTTGCTGGCTCTGGAATGTGAAAGTGAAATCTGATTTGTAATGAGCAATAAATTTTTTTTTTTTTTTTTTTTTGCGGGGCCTCTCACTGCTGTGGCCTCTCCCGTTGCGGAGCACAGGCTCCAGACGCACGGGCTCAGCGGCCATGGCTCACGGGCCCAGCCGCTCCGCGGCATGTGGGATCCTCCCGGGCCGGGGCACAAACCCGCATCCCCTGCATCGGCAGGCGGACTCTCAACTACTGCGCCACCAGGGAAGCCCAGCAATAAATTTTTAAAATTAAGATTTATTTTACTGAATAGCATAAAATGCTGTCTACTTGGTTTCATTTCAAATGTTAGTTGCTTTCTTTTACTTTACCTGAACTATGAAAGTGAATTGCTTTTCTACTATCTCTTTAACTTTTATCTTTGAGCTGATCTAAGCAGGATTTTCCATTTTTAAAAAATAAAATTAATGAGAACTCTTTATTTTGACAGGCCTTTGGAAATGCAAAGACAGCTCATAATAACAATTCAAGTCGTTTTGGCAAGTTTATTCAAGTAAATTACCAAGAAACAGGCACTGTACTTGGGTAAGTAGCAGTAGCAGGCTTTGGAGCGTGTTTATATTTTTGCCATTGCCCCTTGATAAACCATAGGTTGTTCATTTGCTTTTTAATAAGAATAGTGACATTAGTGTTTATATTAAATTTTTTTCTTCTCAATTATTTCTTTCTTTTGGAAAAGTTCAAACCTGAGAAAAGTTCTAAGAATAGTGTAACCCCCATATACCCTTAACTTAGATTTATAAGTTTTTAACAATTATATGCATTTGCTTTATCTTTCTGTATTATTTCTACATTCATTTTTAAAATATTGTTTTTGAGTAAGTTGGGCAGGTAACTTGACCCCCTAATTACTGTATTTCCTAAAGCAACCACAATGACATTTTCCTACTTAATACTATTTTTTAAAAAATATCTTTATTGGAGTATAATTGCTTTACAATGTTGTGTTAGTTTCTGCTGTACAACAAACTGAATCAGCTATATGTATACATATATCCCCATATCCCCTCCCTCTTGAGCCCTAATACTATTTTATACTTAAGATATTTAATTTTGTCATAATAATAATTCTTATTATACAGTCTGTGATCAGAGTCCTCTGGTTGTGCCAGCAATATTCTTTATAACTTTTAAAAAATTAATAGACTATTTTTAGAACAGTTTTAGGTTTATGACACAAATGAATAGAAAGTACAGAGAGTTCCCATATACCTCTTCACCCTGTCCCCCAGTTTCCCCTCTTAATAATATCTTGCATTAGTGTGTTCCATTTGTGTTGTACCTTGAATGGGCTTTGACAGATGTATAAAGGTATGTATTCACCCTGACAATATTATATGGAATAGTTTCACTGCCCTAAAAATCCCTGTGCTCCACCTGTTCATCCCTTCCCACCCACTAACCTTTGGCAACCACTGACCTTTTCACTGTCTTAATAGGTTTGCATTTTCCAGAATGTCACATGGTTGGAATTATATAGTATATAGCCTTTACAGATTGGATTCTTTGCTCCTTAGCAATAGGTATTGAAGGATCTTTCATGTCTTTCATGGCTTGGTTTTATTGGACTAATAAATTTTTGGATAATTGACATCTTTATGCTTTTTAGAAGTGTTTTTAGTTTCTTTATGTTTCTTGTTGAGTTTATTCCTAAGTATCTTATTTTATTTTTAATGTTGTTATTAAAGTGTGATTTTTCTCTTGCATTATATCTTATAAAATTGCACATTATTTGTATATGTGAAGGCTACTGATTTTTATACTAATTTTATATCTTATTATCTTACTGAATTATTTTATTGTTTATATTAGTTTTACTGTTGTTTCTCTTAACATTTCTAGGTGTATTATCATATCTGCATAAATAAATACTTTAAATTTTTTTCCTGTTCCTTTTATCTCTGATTATTTTCTATCTTGTCTGATTACATACTCCTGTACTGTGATAATATTGTTTTAGACCTTTGTGTGAATGCCTTTAATTTTCTTCACTAAGTAAAATACTGGCTTTAGGACATTTTATTGTGTTAATGAGTTAAACATTGATTTTAATTTTCTTTGAGTGTTTTTGTCAGTAATGGCTATTGTATTTTATCAAAGGCCTTTTTGGCATCTATGGAAATTAGCTTGATCTTCATTTTGGGATCTATTAATATTATTGTTATTTTGCATTTCTGGGGAAAAAATATCTGACTTGGTCAATACAAAGACACGAACACCCACAGACGTACACACACAGACATATTTATACACATACATATGTAAACTGGTTGTTGTGTTCTGCTTGCTAGTTTTTATTTATGATTTTTGTATCCATATTAATAAGTGCTATGTACTCACCCTCTATGCGAGTTCTTCCTTACGTCCTTTTTCCTTCTTGGATTGAATCTTATGTGTCTCTCTTGGTACATCCATAATATTCTGGTCATTGCTGTAAAATAAACCCTATCAACTCAGCATGATAGCTGCTAGTTTACCTGTTTTCTCCACTAGTTTGTAAGCCCCTTGAGGACAGGTAGTATATCCCTTATTTCTGTATTTGAACAGTGCTTAGCACAGTGCCCAGTTAATTAATACTTACTGAGTAAATTGGTAAATAATAAACTTATTTACCAGAATTTATTCCAGAATGTGGCAACAGCATGGATATATAAAAAAAGTATATCTTTGAGCCTTATTTAGTAGTCTGGTCAAACTATAATATCTGAAAGGATGTCCAGTGGTATTGAGCCTAGAAAGAAAGTAAAGTCTTTGTCACGGGAGGGTCTTATGTGCCATGTTTTGAACTTCTGACTTTATTTTGCTTTATTGAAAGAAAAAAAAAAGACTTAGGAGTTTATGAACTTAATGTGGATGACGCTAACAGTGTCCATAACACAATTATAGTGGTAAATGTACTCTGGAAGGCAGCTGTGCTCACCACTACACCACCAACACCAGTGCTACATGTACTCTGGATAGTATTCTTTATACTTTTGCATCTTCTCTGATAAAATATTTGTCTACTTTATATTAAGCTTTATTATTTATATCAATCAATTTTATTTTTCTTCTAGTGCCTATGTTGAAAAGTATCTACTGGAGAAGTCCAGACTCGTTTATCAAGAGCATAATGAACGGTACATATTTTAATTTGTGTAATTAGATCGAGTTAACATTTGTATCATGTAGATTGAGTTTTCAGATCTTTTTATATTATGATCTTTAACTCAGTTTATACCATGTATAACTTTATATATAATTGCTGTTTCTCTCCTGGGCAGAATACTGTACTTTTTAAGAAGCTTCTAGGAGGTCTTTTTTTTAATGGGTATATAGAAATGTTGTCCTTTCTAAATTCTAGGCAAACTATCAGAACAGGAAAATAGTGGTATCTCAGGTGGTATCGTTTTGTGAGCGTTTTGCCTTTGGACCTTTTGTCATGTCTTGATGTTCTTTCTCTAATTTGAGAAAAGTTTTTAATAAAGCTCTTAATTTCATTGTAATCTTTGAGGTATATGGAATTTCAGAGATGACATATATGTAACTTTCTTTAGATGAGGAAGCCAAATACCAGAGAGGTAAATGATTTGCTTCATGTTATAATGAGACAAAATGAAGAGCCAGAGTTTGAAGTTAAACAAACCTGTATTCAAATATTGGATATGCTTTTGGCATATCACCTAACTTCTCTGCTTCTTATATACTTTTTCTCATTTTGCAGATGGAAAACTATCCTAAAGTTGTTTAGAGGATTAAATGAAATAACGTTTATAAAATGCTCAGTGTAGTCCTTATATATAATAAAATTTCATTAAACATTATCATAATTAATTACCTGTAAGCTTAGGACTAGAACTCAGACTTTTCTGTTAATTTTTTTGTGGCTAGCTGATGAGGAAATCTGAATTAGAGATGTTTCAGAGTGAAGGGAAGAGAGTTTGGGGAAGAGAATAGCCTCCTAAAGACTTGTAGAGCTAACAGATACGGCTATTAGAAGGTTATTAGTAACTTTTTCTAACACATTTTAATAGAGTGGTAGTGATATAAGCCTGATTTCCTTGGTTTTGAAGAATCAATGGCAGGAGAAGATCCAGAGCTTATATAAACTGATTCTCTGTTATCTTGCTAGATTTGATTTGTAGATGTATGTATAGTACTTATTACATGTTGCTGGATTTGGCTTGCTAGTATTTTTCTTTTAACATTTTTATTGGAGTATAGTTGCTTTACAATGGTGTGTTAGCTTCTGCTATATAACAAAGTGAATCAGTTATACATATACATATATCCCCATATCTCTTCCCTCTTGTGTCTGCCTCCCTCCCACCCTCCCTATCCCACCCTTCTAGCTAGTCACAAAGCACTGAGCTGATCTCCCTGTGCTATGCGACTGCTTCCCACTAGCTATCTGTTTTACATTTGGTAGTGTATATATGTCCATATATGAAATCATGTGATTTTTCTCCTTCAATTTGTTAATATGGTGTATCACATTGATTGATTTGCATATATTGAAGAATCCTTGCATTCCTGGGATAAACCCCACTTGATCATGGTGTATGATCCTTTTAACGTGCTGTTGGATTCTGTTTGCTAGTGTTTTGTTGAGGATTTTTGCATGTATGTTCATCAGTGATATTGGTCTGTAGTTTTCTTTTTTTTGTGACATCTTTGTCTGGTTTTGGTATCAGGGTGATAGTGGCCTCATAGAATGAGTTTGGGAGTGTTCCTTCCTCTGCTATATTTTGGAAGAGTTTGAGAAGGATGGGTGTTAGCTCTTCTCTAAATGTTTGAAAACGCCTGTGAAGCCGTCTGGTCCTGGGCTTTTGTTTGTTGGAAGATTTTTTTTTTTTTTTTTTTTTTGCGGTACGCGGGCCTCTCACTGTTGTGGCCTCTCCTGTTGCGGAGCACAGGCTCCGGATGCTCAGGCTCAGCGGCCATGGCTCACGGGCCCAGCCGCTCCATGGCATGTGGGATCTTCCCAGACTGGGGCACGAACCCGTGTCCCCTGCATCGGCAGGCGGACTCTCAACCACTGCGCCACCAGGGAAGCCCCTGTTGGAAGATTTTTAATCACAGTTTCAATTTCAGTGCTTGTGATTGGTCTGTTTATATTTTCTATTTCTTCCTGGTTCAGTCTCAGAAGGCTGTGCATTTCTAAGAATTTGTCCATTTCTTCCAGGTTGTCCATTTTATTGCCGTATAGTTGCTTGTAGTAATCTCTCATGATTGTTTGTACTTCTGCAGTGTCAGTTGTTACTTCTCCTTTTTCATTTCTAATTCTATTGATTTGAGTCTTCTCCCTTTTTTTCTTGATGAGTCTGGCTAATGGTTTATCAATTTTGTTTATCTTCTCAAAGAACCAGCTTTTAGTTTTATTGATCTTTGCTATCGTTTCCTTCATTTCTTTTTCATATATTTCTGATCTGATCTTTATGATTTCTTTCCTTCTGCTAACTTTGGGGATTTTTTGTTCTTCTTTCTCTAATTGCTTTAGGGGTAAGGTTAGGTTGTTTATTTGAGATTTTTCTTGTTTCTTGAGGTAGGATTGTATTGCTATAAACTTCCCTCTTAGAACTGCTTTTGCTGCATCCTGTAGGTTTTCGGCCGTCGTGTTTTCATTGTCATTTGTTTGTAGGTATTTTTTGATTTCCTCTTTGATTTCTTCAGTAATCCATTGGTTATTTAGTAGCATATTGTTTAGCCTCCATGTGTTTGTATTTTTTACAGTTTATTTTCCTGTAATTGATATCTAGTCTCATAGCATAGTGGTCGGAGAAGATACTTGATATGGTTTCAATTTTCTTAAATTTACCAAGGCTTGATTTGTGACCCAGGATATGATGTATTCTGGAGAATGTTCCATGAGCATTTGAGAAGAAAGTATATTCTGTTGTTTTTGGTTGGAATGTCCTATAAATATCAATTAAGTCCATCTTGTTTAATGTATCATTTAAAGCTTGTGTTTTCTTATTTATTTTCATTTTGGTTGATCTGTCCATTGGTGAAAGTGAGGTGTTAAAAGTCCCCTACTATGATTGTGTTACTGTAAATTTCCCCTTTTGTGGCTGTTAGCATTTGCCTTAAGTATTGAGGCTCTCCTATGTTGGGTGCATAAATATTCACAATTTTTATATCTTCTTCTTGGATTGTTCCATTGATCATTATGTAGTGTCCTTCTTTGTCTCTTGTAATAGTCTTTACTTTAAAGTCTATTTTGTCTGATATGAGAATTGCTACTCCAGCTTTCTTTTGATTTCCATTTGCATGGAATGTCTTTTTCCATCCCCTCACTTTCAGTCTGTATGTGTCCCTAGGTCTGAAGTAGGCCTCTTATAGACAGCATATATACGGGTCTTGTTTTTGTATCCATTCAGCCAGTGTATGTCTTTTGGTTGGACCATTTAATCCGTTTACATTTAGGGTAGTTATCGATATATATGTTCCTATTACCATTTTCTTAGTTGTTTTGGATTTGTTATTGTAGGTCTTTTCCTTCCCTTGTGTTTCCTGCCTAGAGAAGTTCCTTTAGCATTTGTTGTAAAGCTGGTTTGGTGGTGCTGAATTCTCTTAGCTTTTGCTTGTCTGTAAAGGTTTAAATTTCTCCATCAAATCTGAATGAGATCCTTGCTGGGTAGAGTAATCTTGGTTGTAGGTTTTTCCCTTTCATTACTTTAAATGTGTCCTGCCACTCCCTTCTGGCTTGCAGAGCTTCTGCTGAAAGATCAGCTGTTAAACTTATGGGGATTCCCTTGTATGTTATTTGTTGCTTTTCCCTTGCTGCTTTTAATAACTTTTCTTTGTATTTAATTTTTGATAGTGAGATTAATATGTTTCTTGGCATCTTTCTCCTTGGATTTATCCTGTATGGGACTCCCTGTGCTTCCTGGACTTGATTATTTCCTTTCCCATATTATGGAAGTTTTGAACTATAATCTCTTCAGATATTTTCTCAGTCCCTTTCTTTTTCTCTTCTTCTTCTGGGACCCCTGTAATTCGAATGTTGGTGCGTTTAATGTTGTTCCAGAGGTATCTGAACTGGTCCTCAATTCATTTCCTTCTTTTTTCTTTATTCTGCTCTGTGGTAGTTATTTCCACTATTTTATCTTCCATGTCACTTGTCTCTTCTTCTGCCTCAGTTGTTCTGCTATTGATTCCTTCTAGAGAATTTTTAATTTCATTTTTTGTATTGTTCTTCATTGTTTGTTTGTTCTTTAGTTCTTCTAGGTCCTTGTTAAATGTTTCTTATATTTTCTCCATTCTATTTCCAAGATTTTGGTCATCTTTACTATCATTACTCTGAATTCTTTTTCTGGTAGACTGCCTATTTCCTCTTCATTTGTTTGGTCTGGTGGGTTTTTACCTTGCTCCTTCATCTGCTGCATATTTCTCTGTCTTCTCATTTTGCTTCACTTAGTGTATTTGGCATCTCCTTTTCGCAGGCTGCAGGTTCGTAGTTCCCATTGTTTTTGGTGTCTGCCCCCACTGGGTAAGGTTGGTTCAGTGGCTTGTGTAGACTTCCTGGTAGAGGGGACTGGTGCCCGTGTCCTGGTGGCTGGAGCTGAGTTTTGTCTTTCTGGTGGGCAGGGCCACATCTGCTGGTGTGTTTTGGGGTGTCTGTGAACTCATTATGATTTTAGGCAGCCTCTTTGCTAATAGTGGGGTTGTGTTCCTATCTTGCTTGTTGTTTGGCATGGGGTGTCCAGCACTGTAGCTTGCTGGTCGTTGAGTGGAGCTGGGTCTTAGCATTGTGATGGCGTCTCTGGGAGAGCTTTCGCCGATTGATATTATGTGGGGCCAGGAGGTCTCTGGTGATCCAATGTCCTGAACTCGGAACTCGGCTCTCCCACCTCTGAGGCCCAGGCCTGACACCCAGCTGGAGCACCAAGACCCTGTTAGCCACACGGCTCAGAAGAAAAGGGAGAAAAAAAAGAAAGAAAGAAAAAATAAAGTTATTAAAATAAAAAAATTTTTTTTAATTATTAAAATAAAAAAGTAATAAAAAGAAAAGCAGAGAGCAACCAAACCAGTAAACAAATCCACCAATGATAACAAGCAGTAAAAGCTAAACTAAGATAAACATGTACATCAGAAACTAGTCAGTTGTGTACAGCAAACCCCAGGTCTACAGTTGCTCCCAAAGTCCACCGCCTGAATTTTGGGATGATTCATTGTCTATTCAGGTATTCCACAGATGCAGGGTACATCAGGTTGATTATGGAGATTTAATCTGCTGCTCTTGAGGCTGCATGGAGAAATTTCCCTTTCTCTTTGTTCGCACACCTCCCGGGGTTCAGCTTTGGATTTGGGCCCGCCTCTGTGTGTGGGTTCCCCTCTGACGTCCGTTCTTCGTCCAGTTGAGGGGCGGTTAAAGTAGCGACTGATTAGGGGGCTGTTGCTCACTCAGACTGGGGGGAGGGAGGGGTACGGAACGTTGGGTGAGGTTGAGGTGGCAGAGGCTGGCGTGACGTTGCAACAGCCTGAGGCATGCCGTGTGTTTTCCTGGATAAGTTGTCCTTGGATCACAGGACCCTGGCAGTGGCGGGCTGCACAGGCTCCCAGGAGGGGAGGTGTGGATAGTGACCTGTACTTGCACACAGGCTTCTTGGTGGCTGCAGCAGCAGCCTTAGCGTTTCATGCCCGTCTTCTGGGGTTCGCACTGATAACCGCAGCTTGTGCCTGTCTCTGAAGCTCGTTTAGGTGGTGCTCTGAATCCCCTCTCCTCTCACACCCTGAAACAATGGTCTCTTGCCTCTTAGGCAGGTCCAGAGTTTTTCCCGGACTCCCTCCCGGCTAGCTGTGGCGCACTTGCCCCCTTCACGCTGTGTTCACACAGGCAACCCCAGTCCTCTCCCTGGGATCTGACCTCCGAAGCCCAAGCCTCAGCTCCCAGCCCCGCCCGCCCCGTTAGGTGAGCAGACAAGCCTCTCAGGCTGGTGAGTGCTGGTCGGCACCAATCCTCTGTGCGGGAATCTCTCAGCTTTGCCCTCTGCACCCCTATTGCTGTGCTCTCCTCCTTGGCTCCGAAGCTTCCCCCTCCCCACCCCCTGGTTCCACCAGTGAAGGGGCTTCGTATTGTGTGGAAACCTTTCCTCCTTCGTGACTCCCTCCCAGAGGCACAGGTTCTGTCCCTATTCTTTTGTCTCTGTTTTCTCTTTTTTCTTTTGCCCTACCCAGGTACGTGGGGGGTTTCTTGCCTTTTGGGAAGTCTGAGTTCTTCTGCCAGCATTCAGTAGGTGGTCTGTAGGAGTTGTTACACATTAGATGTATTTTTGATGTATTTGTGGGGAGGAAGGTGATCTCCACATCTTACTGCTCCGCCATCTTGAAGGTCCTCTCTGCTATTTCTTTCTTTCTTTTTTTTTTTTTTGCGGTTCATGGGCCTCTCACTGTTGTGGCCTCTCCCGTTGCAGAGCACAGGCTCCGGACACACAGGCTCAGCGGCCATGGCTCACGGGCCCAGCTGCTCCGCAGCATGTGGGATCTTCCCAGACCGGGGCACGAACCCATGTCGCCTGCATCGGCAGGCGGACTCTCAACGACTGCGCCACCAGGGAAGCCCTGCTATTTATTTCTTAATGCTTAATTGAATCTCCTCTAGTTTCCTTTCATTTCAGTGAGAAAAACTCCCTGTAGCATTTTTTATGGGGCCCATCTGTTAGCTCTGAAGTATATTAATTTTTGTTTATCTGGGAATATCCTAATTTCTCCTTTATTTTTGAAGGATAGTTTTGCTGAATATATAATTCTTGATTTTTTTTTCTTTTAGTACTTTGAATCTGTTTCCTTTCCATGGTTCCTGATGAGAAATCATTTGGTAATCTTATATTATGATCCCTTGATGAAGCATTTCTCTCATGGTGCTTTGAAAATTTTTTCGTTGTCTTTAAACAGTTTTAATTTGTCTAGGTGTGGATCTCTTTGAGTTTTTCCCTCCTGGAGTTCATTGAGTTTCTTGGATGTACAGATAGATATTTTTCATCAAATTTGGGGAGTTTCTGGTCATGTTTTTCAAATATTCTTTCTGCTCTTTCTTCTCTTTTTGGGGCTCCCATTGTGCATATTTTGGTGTTCTGTATTGTGCATGTGTTGGTGTCTGCTTAATAGTGTCCCACAGATCTCTGAGGTTGATAATTTTTCTTCATTCATGGTTGTTTCTCTTCCTCAGACTAACTAGCCTTAACTGACCTTTCTTCAAGTCCACTGATTCCTTCTTCTGCTTGCAAATCTGCTTTTGAGCTCCTCTAGAGAGTTTTTCATTTTAGTTATTATACTTTTCAACTCCAAAATTTCTTTTTTGATTATTTTATAAGTTCTGGTTACTTATTGAGAGCTTCTATTTGATGAGACAGCATTCTCATACTTTAGTTCTTTAAACATGGTTTCCTTCAGTTCTTTGAATGTATTTAAAACAGCTGATTAAAAGCCTTATCTAGTAAGTCTAATGTCAAGACCTCCCCAGGAACAGTTATTATTGAATGTTTTTTCTCCTTTGTATGTGGTATACTTTCTTTGTTTGTTTGTTTTAAATAAATAAATAAGTTTATTTATTTATTTCTGGCTCCATTGGGTCTTCATTGCTGCGTGCGGGCTTTCTCTAGTTGCGGCCAGCGGGGGCTACTCTTCGTTGCAGTGTGCGGGCTTCTCATTACAGTGGCTTCTCTTGTTGTGGAGCATGAGCTCCAGGCACCCGGGCTTCAGTAGTTTTGGCACACGGGCTTCAGTAGTTGTGGCTCGCAGGCTCTAGAGTGCAGGCTCAGTAGTTGTGGTGCATGGGCTTAGTTGCTGCGTGGCATGTGGGATCTTTCCGGCCCAGGGTTTGAACCCGTGTCCCCTGCATTAGCAGGTGGATGCCTAACCACTGCGTCACCAGGGAAGCCTGTATGTGCTATACTTTCTGATTTCCTTGCGTGACTTGTAAATTTTTGTTGAAAATTGGACGTTTTAAGTAATAATTGGACATTTAAAATAATCATGTGGCAGCTCTAGAAAATGAGTTCCTCCCCTTCCAGCCTTTGTGGTTGTTACTTTTGTTCCTTGTGTTTGTTTTGTGAATTTTCTGAGCTAATTTGAAGTCTTTGAAAAGTCTTTTTCAAGTGTAGCTATTGAAGTATCTGCTTGTTTAGATTTAATGATTGAGCAGAGTGTTCCTCAAATGGTTGGAAACAGTAAGTCTCCCAGACTTTGCCTCAGGGCTTTCTATGGGTATTGGGCCATGACGTTTAACACCTAGGTAGGCATTTTGTAATTCTGCCTTAGCCTTTACTTCCTCCTTGTGCAGACCTTCCGGGTTAGTGATAGGTGAGAGGTTAGTGTCTCCTCTTGTCTTTGCTGAGTGGACATGCAACCCTGGGCATGGGCACAGGCTATGCATGCACATGGCCTTTTAGATTCCCAGGAACGTATTGGGGCTTTTCAAAGCCTCTGTGGATGTCTCATTTCCCACCTTTTCCCTTTAAGTTTTTTGGTTAGCCTACTGTGTGCCCCAACATTTGTTCATCGCTGCAGGAGGCTGATATGTTCAAAAATTGCCTATAATTGTTTCCTACAAATGTCTCTGGGGCAAAGATTTTCGTACTGGGCTAACTCTGAGTCAGGTCAAATAAGGATAGTTTTGAAAATGGCTCCTTCCAAGGAACAACCAGACAGATCAGATAATCATATTTCTCAGGGAATGAGACTCTGAATGAGCCCCAACCCCATTCTGCCCTCTTTTGGAGGCTGCCAGGCTTTGGGTGTCCACCTCAGTTGTAAGCTGTTGGTATTGAAAGCTACCATGGGTCTGGTAAGCAGGAGGTGGAATAGGGCAAGTTAAAAGGCCATCAAGCTTCAGTTTTTACTGAGATTCAGCTGTTTTTCTTGTGTAAACACTCTCTGGATTGCTGTTTTCTTTTGGTTAATTTCTAGAGTTGATTCTGACAAATTTGCCAGTTTTCTAATTGGTTCTGTGGAGAGAATTTTTAGAGGTCTCAAGTTTACTGTATTGCTGCCTTCACCTTTCTCTTTTGTTTCCAGCATACAAAACATTATTTTATTTTGTTGTACTTATTTTTTATTTGGGCCACACTGCACGGCTTGCTGCATCTTAGTTCCCCGACCAGGGATTGAACCTGGGCCACGGCAGTGAAAGCTCTGAGTCCTAACCACTTGACTGCCACTTGAATTCCCCTGTAGTACTTAAATATTGAATTTATCACCTTTGTATTAAAAAAAATGAAGCAAAGCTGAAACAGTTTACTAATTAATGTTTTCTTTTTCTTTTTTCTTGTTGAATAATAACCATTAGACCATGTTCATTATAAAGCCATACTTCTTTGTTTCCAACAGGAACTATCATGTATTTTATTACCTCCTGGCAGGAGCAAGTGAAGAAGAGAGATTAGCATTCCATCTTAAACAACCGGAAGAATATCATTATCTCAATCAGGTGGGAGTTCAGGAAAAGCGTTTTGAAATGTAGGGCATTATTAAATTTTAGCTCTTGAGGAAAGTTTTTTTCCCTAGTACTTTGTTTCTGAAACCTGGTTGGTAGTGGATATTAACTAGCATTTTCATGTATGCAATCTAAAAATCTGTGTGATGCAGTTCTTAAATTTAAAAATTATTATTCTTATATGAATTGGAAAAGATTAGTTATATGTGTACCTTTTGCTTTTTGTGAGACTCTTTAAGAGAATAATAAACTGTTTATAGATACTTCCAGTTTAGAAAAATGCTTTACTCTTTCCAAAGTGATTTACCTTTTACAGACCACAGCATGTTAAATTTACTAATGATTCATGCTTGCCCTTGTCAAAGGATTACTGAAACTTTATTTGCATGTTTGAAGTCTAATACATATACCTCTTTGCATGATATTATGATACTGACTTAGAGTATGATTATTTTTGTAACTCAGTGATTATCCTATTAAACATTAGTATGAAAATTCACTAAAGGAAATGACTTAGAGAATTTGTAACTTACCTTGTAACTCAAAATTCACCCCTAAACTTCCATAATAAGTAGTAATTCTCACAACTTTTCGTTGCATTGGTTTCTACAATTTTATTCCTCATATTAACAAAAATTCTAGAACTGGTAATAATGGAATTGGTCTGACAGTAGATCATTTAAATAATAGATTGTTTCCCCTCATTTTTTTGTTTGAGGCAAGATGTAATGTCTATGGAAAGAAATTCCTTTTGGGTAATTTAAAAAAATCTTACGAGGGTTTTGTAAGGAAATTGACACTTTGATGTGGCTCGGAGATTGTAGTATGTATTTAGGGTTATGAAAGTAACATCTCAGACTTTTTGCAAGATATAGAGCATGCTGTATAACTGATATTTCCTAATTTTGAAACTACATATTTATATAAGCTAATATAACTCTGTATTACTATATTGAGAATTTCAAAATTGTGTTATATATCACTTCCCAGTATGACACTAGGCATTTTTACTGTATTGAATTTAAGTATATTAAAAAAAATCATTGATTTAGCTTCTGAGTATTTTCCTTTCCTTTCCTGTTTAAACTATTTGCCTTATATATGGGTGATTAAATATTTTCCTTTTTAAAAAGTAGTAATTGCCCATAAATGAGCTGATAGTTGTTAGTATTAGAGAAATCTAGAGTTTATTGCATCTCTTCCAGATATTTTTTGTAATCAGTGTCCATACCATACATATTCTTATCATAAGGTCAGTATTCAGAGACTATGGGACTCAGCAGTTACTGTATTTCAGAGTAACTGAATAATAGCAAGTATGGATTGGTTATGATAATATATGATCTCCCAGAATCTGAATGTTTACTTAGTTGTTTCTTGTTTTGTGCTGGTATACAAAATAACTTTCTTTGGTAACAGCTGTGCTATGTGAGCACTACATCTAAGAGGTGATTAGAGAAGTGTAATAATCATTACTTCTACCTAACTAATCTGCCTTACTTTCAGATAACAAAGAAGCCCCTCAGACAGAGCTGGGATGATTATTGCTATGACTCTGAGCCGGTCAGTACAAGTGCCTAAATAAATATTCTGTGTTCCTGTTAAAGGACCCTCACCTTGCTCATTTGCATCTGTCTTGTGACTTAGGAAGAAAATCAGCTAAAATAGAAACAAAGAATCTAAGAAAGAAGATAAATCAATGTTTAATTTATTTGAATTGATTTATTTGTATGTGTATGGTTTATTGATTAAAAACCAGTCAATTTACCATTTTTGGATTGTTTTTGCTGTTTAGACTGTATTCAATATTTATTTTGACCAATAATAAATAGATTGCATTCCTGACTTCAGCATTGTTATGGATCCTTATGAACTATAGGATTTTTTTCCTTGAGATTTGTTTGTTTCAATTCTTTTTCAGTAGTTTAGTTACCCACATATTATGAGTAATATTTATTGTTTATTTTAAAAAGTTATATCCTTCCTGTTTTATATGTCAGGTAACAGTCTTTTCACATAATGAATGCATACTTTTTTTTTAATAGCAAGAGAGGCTATAGCCTTTATATAATTTTCCAAAAATTAAGAATTGAAATTCCTATAAATAAGATTATTTTATGTTTTAAATTGAGAATGATTTAAGGGCATATATGATATAAAATGAGTAGGTAAATTTAGCTTTATTTGTTATATTTTGTAAGAACAAGTTTGTAATTGTAAAAAGAACACAAAAAGCCTTTTTCCTCTACTTCAGTTTGCAATTAGGTCAGATGTGAGAGGCTGAAAACATGCACTCATCTATATTCATTAACTAATGAACTAATTTATTAACCATTCCTCCTGGAAACATAACATGTCTTATTCCTTGCTTTAAATAACCATCACTTTAATTCTTACTGCATGTGATTACAAACTCCTCTAATTGCAAAACTATCAGAGTTGAGAAGGATTAGTAATTATGACATTAACTTTTTCCTTCAGTTTAATTGCATTACCATTTCATAATAAATCAAGTAATTTGCAGTTTCAGATTTAATATTTTGGAAAATAAATTTTAGACACTTAAATTTATTGATACTGATAACTTTTTAATAGAAAAATTTTATGCTGTTTTGTCACTCTTGAGAAGCTTCCATCTTTCGCCTAGTACACCAAGTGACTGTGTGTGCCTCATTGGGAAGTAGGTAGGAGACTGGGAAACTCATATGGTGAATATAAGACTTGATTGCCTTTACAGAGCTTATAGTGAAATTGTGAACTGGTCTGCTATTGTTTAGACAGTGTAAGTAATGCTTAAGAATTTGGGGGCTCTGAAGTAGATAGACCTGACTTGAATACTAGCTCCATCTACTTACTAGTTTTGAGAACCCAAGCAGGTCACTTATTCTTTTGTTTCCATCACCTATTTAAGGGAATAATAATGGTCTTTAACTTTCATGAGTATTAAATTAGTGCATCTAAAGAGTTTGATAGATTGCTTAATACTGTGTAAGTGCACAGTAAATGTTTCCCCCATCACTGCCACCACTGAAAACATCACTCTCCATCTTTTCCTCTTAGAAGAACTTTGTAACCGTACTGTCCTACTCCCTTAACATTACTTTCATCACTACCCTCCCATTTATTACGTTTTCAAATATATTATAGTTAGAACTTTGATTAATTTCTGTTGCTTTTTTTTCGCAAGGTAATTAATGCAAACAAGCAGTCTATTTGAGGATCTTTTGTTTTATTCTTTCCTCTTAGCTCCTCCTTATAGTATATTTGGGGGCAAACTAAACTTGTTTCACTCTGAGTTATTAGAACTTATGTGACTAGCATTATAGGAAGAGAGGTTATTAAGGAGGGTTCTGCAATTTGTGTTGTATTTTTTAACATACATTATTTGGAATTGTATAAATTATCCCAAGAGAAGTTATGGTGAGAAAATTGCTTTTGACGAGGGACCTGTTGTTGCCCATTGTATGGTGATTTAATTCGTTTTAAGGGTTATCCTATTAATACAAGTTCAAGCAGCTAGTGTTTCATGGGAGATAGCAGAGGATTTAGAACTGGATAGATTTTGGTTTGGCCACCCCTGTTATTTAGGTGACTTATTTAACCTCTGAGTCTATTTTCTTCCCTATAAATGTACGTACAATTAAATATACATATGCATAATTAACTCCTTGTGTTTTGAGGATTTAGAGATTATAAATGGTAAGTGACTCTCATAATGACTGATATGTAGAAGATATTTAGTAAATGCTAATTTCCCTTCTTTAAATGGTAATAATCTATTCAAACAGTTTTACCTTAAAGCCGGTTCTGAATAACTTCAATGTAAACAGTTAGTGTCACCTAATTTTAAAAATTTTTCTGAACTAAGCTTTGAATGATTTTAGGGTCCAACTATCAGGCGAGTTTAGTGAGAATTGCCAGAATAAGTCTCAGGATATTGACATTCCACCATGCTGCAGAGGATTAGAACTCATATCTCAGTGAGGCCATGCTTCCATCCTGGTCATTACTGCCTTTATAGGAACCCAACCATTTGTATAGTACCTGGCCTCCCATTTTTCCATGAGGTAGACCTTCTGCAGGAATCCTGATGCAACTTGGGCAGGAATCTTTGAATTCATAATGTTTCCATTCTCCCTATTTTAAGTATTTCTACAACATAGCACTCTTACTGCTATTCACTGTCCAACAGTTTATAAATTTGTGGTCACTCCCTAAAATACTGCCTTTTTGGCTTTATGCCAGTCCAATATGAAGGTCTCTGCATGCTGCCCAACTTCCTTTGCATATATTTTTCCATTTAAAAACCACTTTAACATCCATATTATGTTTGATCATTATAAAACCCCTGGTTGTAGTTAGTATGATTACCTTTCACACCAGAAGGAACAGTGGCTCAGAATTTAAGTGACTTCCTCCACGGTGATGAAGCAAGTTAATAGTGTAATTGGGATTCAAATCAGGCTATGTTCTTTATATTCTTTTTTCTTAAATGATCTTCAGCATCTTTACTAATTCTCAAAGTCAATTATTCCTATTTATGTCCTATATTATCAACTGGTAGCTATAAAAAAGTATGATTTTTATAAGCACCATTCTGAGAAATATATACAGCGTAGGAGAAAAATATGTAATTTGACTCTGCTCTTCACTTTCTCTCCCTCATAAATGTTTACTATATGCCAGGCTTATTGTAGGTGCTTATAAATGAGAAAGCAGTCTCATCATCTCATACAAAGGGAAAAAAGGCTGATAGCATGAAAGAACATTTTGGTGTGTTTGTGGGGAGTGTGCAGTGGCATGTTAATCAAGTAAGACTAGAGCCTGAGCTAAGTTTGACAAGAGGAATCAACTATTTTCTTTCAGTGGAAAGGATCCTAACAGTTGTTGGATAGTTCCCTGTCTTATTCTTTGACCCTTACCGTTCCATTGTTTTCTAAATGACCTCCAACAGCCAGTATTTGTATCTTGGTGCTTGAAGGCTTTTCTCAGAACCCTTGTGCTCTTGCATGACCCTCTAGAAGTTCCTAGGAGTTAACAGCTTATCTCTAGAAGTCCTCAACCAATAACTCATGGGAGGTGGTATATAAGTGTTCCCGCTCCTTCACCTGTCTTTTTTTTTTTTTTTTTTTTTTTTTTGCGGTACGGGGGCCTCTCACTGTTGTGGCCTCTCCCGCCGCGGAGCACAGGCTCAGCGGCCATGGCTCACGGGCCTAGCCGCGGAGCAGCATGTGGGATCTTCCCGGACCGGGGCACGAGCCCGTGTCCCCTACATTGGCAGGCGGAGTCTCAACCACTGCGCCACCAGGGAAGCCCCACCTGTCTATTTTTTATACTGTTTCCCAGAGATTACTTTGGGATTAAAGTCCAGTTACCCACTGTGGTAGCTACTTTAATATTGTACCCTATTTAGGCTACATTGCCTTCCCTACATTCCGCTAGTACTTGTACTGAATCTTTGTCTCAAGGTCGGCTTCCATAGGAACTCAGATTAAGATAAAGATATTTCTGGTCTGGTAGGTTAGTCCATCCTTACTTTTTCTAATACTGTTGTCATCAGGGAAATATACATTAAGTACAAGCATTTAAAAGTTAATTATCATTTTGGTTTTCACTGAGACCATTTTGTATTTCCGAAGAACAATTTGATTATAGGTAACAGCAAGTATAAATGTATTTATATTTTAGTTCTTTATTCAATTTATGTTCTCAATATTTTATACACATTGTTTTATTCATTCTTGGGGTAGATAAGAACAACCGTCAGTTACGAGAATCATTACTGTATCATTGAGTTTACACAAATGGAAGCATAGTTCTTTTTTTCCCCACTGATTTATTATAGAAAACTTTTTACTAAATCATAAAATGAGTGAGCTATTTGTGGTTTTGGGGGGAAGAAAAGCAAGAGCTTTTAAAAAGCTTTACTATAGGTAAAAGAAAAATGTGTTAACTTAAAATTTTTTAGTAGGTAGGATGTTGGCATGTCTGTAGAAGTATGTCTTAAAATTGCTTACCAAAATTTTATAGTCAGAAAATTAAGTACATGGGTTCTCAGAAAGAACGTTTCTTGAAGTGAATTAAAAAATTTAAACTATCCATGTATACCTTTCCATAGAGAATAAAAATATTTTTAATAGCATTCTAAGACTTAATATTTAATTTAAAATTTTATTATTTACATATATATTCATTAACTCATTCTTACAATGCCTAAAGCAAGTTGTACATGGTAGATACTTGATAAATACTTTTTAAAAAATAAATGAGCACTTTGTTTACTTCTCAAAAAAGAATATCTCATTCAGTCAAATAAATCATTCATTGTATATCTGCTTTAATAATTTCCCACTTTCTTCTTGGCACTGACTTGATATTGGAGAACTGCAGTAAATGAGACAAGTAATAGTTCATGTGTTCATTGAGTATTTAATACAATATTTCATAGGAAGATAGGCATTAAAAAAGTAAATACATGTGAGGAGGTTTTTGAAAATGTTAAGTGTAAGGGACTGTGAGAACATACAGTAAAGGGATTTAGAGACTTATTTATTGTTTTAAAGATTTAGATTATGTGTACAGTGTTACCGTTTGACTTTTGGGGGAAGTGAAATGCAAGAGTTGCTCTAGAAGAGTAGTATTTTTTTATTTGGTAGTCCATAACTATTTTTACTGACTCATATCATGTGTGTTCTTTGCAGGTTTTTATACTTTCACGTATACTTTTTTATTTTGCTGACTGATTACCATGTTTATATTATTAGGAATATAATATTTATGTTATTTCTAATATTGATACAATATAAACCTCTTTGTATGATAAAAGTCTAGTCTCCACTTCTCAACTAAATTGTTGCCTGTTCTAAAATTTATTTTTGTGTCTCAGGATCTAGTTCACCTTGCATATGGGTAGACACTTATTAAATATTTGTTGAATAGATAACATTTGTTTGTGGAATTGAGCTCTCTTAAATGCTTTGGATCTCCAAGACTCTTCAGAACCACTCAAAATCAAACTTTGTATCAGAACATTTTATACATATTGCTAGCTCTTAAGTTACTTTTGAGATCCTTGCTTGGGTGGTTGTGAAAGAGGGAGAAAAGATTACCTACTGGTATTTTGGTAGGTGTGTGTTTAGTGTGCATACTTGTAGTAAGATAAGAGAGCTAATGAATTTGGCAATGTCTAAATATTTCACCAGCTTTAATTTTTATAATAGGTATATTTATCTAAAATTACTATATTTCCACGTGGCTTAGATTACTTTTCAGTAGGTAGTCTTGATTTTTCTCCCCCTTTTTTCTTAAAAAAACAGGATTGCTTCACAGTGGAGGGGGAAGATTTGAGGCATGACTTTGAACGCTTACAACTAGCCATGGAAATGGTAGGATTTCTTCCCAAGACACGAAGACAGTGAGTTTATTTATTGTATTCTTATAGCCTTGATAGAGAATAAATCATGAGGTGTGTTTCAAAAATTCCTCTTCTTTGATCCTTTGAAACAATTTTCTGATATTCCTGATCCAGTGCCTGATCCGGTTCCATCTTAAATGTTACTTAGAAAATTTATTTTTCTAAAAGACTTGTTTTGAATTGCTTTCTTTTGTCATAAATCTTTGAGAGTCTGTTGAAAGTTGGAGCTCTTCTTCCTGTAAAATGTAATACATAAACATTTGCATATTATTGCAAGGGCTCCTGGTGCCCCCCAAACCTCTCCATGTACCTTACCTAAAAACCGTTGCTTTGTAACACTATTTTATAACTCCTTGCTTTCTATATCATTGATCTTTAATCTTATTAAGACATGTATACATTTCAGTATAACATAATTTTCTATGTATTTCAACTGTAAATTTATGTCTGTAGCGTTGTGCTAAATGTATATTTTTCATTGTAAATATAAAAAAGTAGAACTGTAAAAAGGTTGAGATGAGGATGGAGTAAACTATGCTTAAAATAAAGAAGTAAATTATGTTTAAAATAAAACAAACTACTTTAAAGATGCAAATAACCTTAACCTTATAAGCTTTTTGAGAGCAGGTATTCTTAATTCATATTTATAAATCTTTTAATATTGAATTATAGTATATTCAATTGTTTATAAGACATTTATTGTTGCTGGAGACTATGCATCACATATTTGTGTGTGAGAAACATTATTGTGCTGATTATTGAATCCAAAATTCTGAAATAGTGTAATGTGCAACTATATAAACTACTACTAAAAATAGTTTTTTAAAAAATGGCTCATAAGTTTGGTTTTTTTATGTTTTTGGCTTTCAGTAGCTTTTATATTTCAGTTGATACTGAGTTTCCTCTCTAACCCAGAATGTTTTTGTGAAATATTCCTTTAGAATTGACTTGTATTTTGTTTGAGTCGTGTTAGTGACTCAATCATTTAAAAATTTTAAATTATTTGAAAAATTACACCTACGAATTAGATGTTGCTTAGGACCTCCGAAAGTACAGCTGTTAGGTTCCTAACGCAATATCTTTGTTTTATTTAAAATGCTTCCTAATTTTAGGAAAACACATAGTTAAAATTTCTTAAGTAGAACAGATTTATTCTGAGGAAATAACTGGAGAAGGCACAAAGATGTGTGTATATATAGATTTCTAGGAAGGGCTTTTAGATGGAGTATTCAACTGTGTTAAATGCCTTTGATATATCATGTAAGTTAAGGACATAATATATTTTTCTAAGTTACACGGAGGTTCTTGGTAACTTCTATGAGACATTTTACTGGGCGGCAGATGCCAGAATGTGTTAGCAAATAGTGAATGACAAAGTGAAGGCAAGGAGTGTAAGTTAACATTTCAATAAGCTTGTTTATGAAGTGAAGAAGATGTAGGATCTAGGATGGGTTGTTTAAAGTAAAAGAGAAGTGAGATTATTTTGATAGAAAGTTCTTGTCAGGTTCAGGCTAGAGACAGAAAATTGGTATAATAATGTTCCAGAGTAAACTGAGTTCATGAGATGTATAGCACAAGCGTAGGGATTAGTTGTTGGCTGGAGGAGGGGCGTGTGTTCTTCTGAGACAGGAGGGAAGGACAGTCCAGGTACAGATGTTTCTCATTAAGGGCCTGATATTAGATAATGTATTCCAGTGGCCTCATACTGTTTTTTAAAAAGCATTTATAATATGATGGGCAGTATAATATGACATAGGAAAGCATTTAAAAAATATAACTACTAATAAAAAATCACCTAGGTTACTTGGTTAAAATACAGATTCTAAGACCTTTCTTTTAAAGATTCTGATGCAGTAGATCTGAAATAGACAGTGTAGGGAAAGGACATTCCAGGCAGGATGAAAAGCGTTTAGAAAGTCCATGGACTTTTGAAACACTATGGCAGGTTCAGACAATAGTAAGAAGTCCCCTTCAAGTAGCTATATCTGACAGGTGATATAATTCTGAAAGGGTTATATAAAGCGCTTTGCACAGTGCCCGACATAGTGAACACTCAATAAATTTTAGTTATTTTAGTTATTATTATCCTATTTCTTATTTTTCTGAAGACTAAATGCTTTGTACTGGTTAATTTGCTTGATTAGAATTTTGGAATGAAACAAGCTTAGAGAATGCACATAAGCAAGCTGTAATTTATGGTTTTATTTTCACAGGATTTTCTCTCTTCTCTCAGCAATACTACATTTGGGTAATATCTGTTATAAAAAGAAGACATACCGGGATGACTCCATAGATATATGTAATCCTGAAGTTCTGCCTGTTGTCTCAGAATTATTGGAAGTAAGTGATTACATTCTCAGTTGTCATTTCAAATACTGGGTAACTTTTCAGTTTTTATTTTGTGTAACTATTTTGTAGATATAAATGGGTTAATACTTTTTATTAATAGTGTTACTCCAAAAGTTGGAATTTCTGCTATTGTGTGTTCCAGAATCTTTAGAAGATTTGGGTTTTCTCCCCTGCCTCCCTTTGCCCCAGATATCCATGATTCCTCAATTTGCTGAATAGGATGAGTATTTCACTCTATACTGTATCATGTTCTAGGCCTTTGTAATTTTTCTCCTTCTATATTTAAGATTTCCTCTCATAGTAGAATGTTGGTTAGATTATTTTATTTGAAGATGGGTATCTGGATGGGTGGAGAAAAGGGTACTACTTTTTCTTTCTTCATGGCTGAATGGGAGCCAAAGGTCTTCATCTCCTATGACGTTTCTTCCCACATCAGGGTCCTATTATTACCTTATTCTTTCTTCCTGGAATGATGATTTCTCATGTTTTCTGAGCTATCTACTCATCTTAAAAGGGATATGATTTTTGTAGGCCCTCTCCTCTGACAGGAAGTATATGTGTGTATACTCCCCTGAGTATATTCACATATCTACAAATATTTTTATGTAACCATCTATATCTGTATAAAGATAAACATGATCTGCACAGCAAGGGAAACCATAAACAAAGTGAAAAGACAACCTACAGATTGGGAGAAAATATTTCCAAACAATGTAATTTATGAGGGATTAATTTCCAGAATATGCAAACTGTTCATACAGCTCAATATCAAAAAAACAGAACAACCCAGTCAAAAAATGGGCAGAAGACCTAAATAGATACTTCTTCAGAGAAGACATACAGATGGCCAACAGGCACATGAAAAAATGCTCAACGTTGCTAATTATTAGAGAAATGCAAATCAAAACCACAATGACGTATCATCTCATATCGGTCAGAATGGCTGTCATCAAAAAGTCTGCAAATAGTAAATGCTGGAGAGGGTGTGGAGAATGGGGAACCCTCTTGCACTGTTGGTGGGAATGTAAATTGGTGCAGCTGCGATGGAGAACAGTATAGAGGTTTCTTAAAAAACTAAAATAAAAATAGAGCTATAATATGATCCAGCAATCCCACTGCTGGGCATGTATCCAGTGAAAACTCTAACTCGAAAAGACACATGCACCCCAATGTTCATAGCAGCACTATTTACAATAGCCAAGACATGGAAGCAACATAAATGTCCATTGACAGTTGAATGGGTAAAGATGTGATGTGTATACACACACACACACACACACACACACAATGGGATACTACTCAGCCATAAATAAGAACGAAATAATGCCGTTTGCAGCAACATGGATGTACCTTGAGATTATCGTACTTAGTGAAGTAAGTCAAACAGAGAAAGACAAATATTGTATGATATCACTTATATGTGGAATCTAAAAATACGATACAAATGAACTTATTTACAAACAGAAATAGACTCACAGACATAGAAAACAAATTTATGGTTACCAAAAGGGAAAGTGAGAGGGAGGGATAAATTAGGAATTTGGGATTAACCGATACATACTGCTATATATAAAACATAAACAACAAGGACCTACTGCATAGCACAGGGAACTGTATACAGTATCTTATAATAACCTGCAATGGAAAAGAATCTGAAAAAGAATACGTATTTATATATATAGTATATATATATAAATAAAACTGAATCACTTTGCTGTACACCTGAAACATTGTAAGTCAACTATACTTCAGTAAAAAAATAAAAATTAAAAAAAAGATAAACATGAGATTATACTGTTGTTTCTATCTAATCCATTAGCACATGTATCATTCTAGCCTTCTCCCCTTGCTTATCTGTAAACTCACACTCTAACAGTGAGGAAGCTGTCTCCCATCAATCTGCCATTCATTTAGGTATTGAATTCTAGTATACCTATAAAGCAGTATTAGAATTTTTAACCCATATCCCTGTGGGAAATGACTTTATGGAGTCGTGTTACCCCTAGTTTTACAGACTCCATTTATTTCCAAAATTACTTAGGTCAGCACCTTTTTTCCTCCCACCCCCTTCACTGAGGTTGTTCCATATATTTGTCATACAGTTTTCATGTCATGGTCTGTATTCTTTTCCTAAGATTCCCACAACATCTTAAATAATTTTCTAAAAATTTGTATACATTAAGATTCACTCTTTTTGCTATTTGGGTTGTGACAGATGCATAATGTCGTGTATCCTCCACTACATTATCATACAAAATAGTTTCACAGCCCCCAAAATTCCCTGTGCTTCACCTATTCAATCCATCGCAGCAAACTACTGATCTTTTTACTAGCTCTGTAGGTTTGCCTTTTCCAGAATATAACATAATTAGAGTCATATAGTATGTAGCCTTTTCAGACTGATTTGTTTCACTTAGCAATATACATTTACGATTCATCTGTGGCTTTTCCTGGCTTGGTAGCTCATTTCTCATTATTGCTGGGTAATATTCCATGGTGTGGATGTGGTTTATCCATTCATCTGTTGAAGAGCATGTTGATCATTTCCAGTTTTTTGCAATTATGAATAACCTTTTTTTCTGTTAAAATATCACTTATCTTTCAAGTCTTGGTTCATATACTACTTCATGGGACTTAACCATATTAAAGGGCCTAAACTGACTCTATCAGCATAGAACATTTGCTTCTCCTTAGTGTAGTTCAGTATTGGCTTTGTAGCATAAAGTTAATTGTTTACCAGTTTGTGTCCATTATAGGGTGGTGGCAATGTTCTTTGAGAGCAATGGATGCCTCTTATTGATCTAACCTTACAGTGTTTATTATTTTCTACATGCCTTGCTGTTGCTTATTAACTTTAATGGAATGAGTTAGCCTGGAAGAAGGGTCAGGAGGGAGTACCTTGAATTGGAACTAGATTCACTCATTGGAAAGAAGTTCCAGGGTGTGGAGTGTGGTATCTGAAAGCTGTAATTTTGAAGGTCATGAGGGTCAGAAAACAGATGTATTTCAGGCAGGCATTTCAGGTGATATTTTAGTCAAACATTTGGTATTGTGGCTAGTGGTCTTTCTTATAAGTTCAGGCATTCAGCAAGTACCAAGGCTTCTGGTCCTAGTGCAGTATTACTTTTTTTGGTGAGAGACTAGTAAGAGGAATTCAGGCAATTTAAAGAGGTATTGGTAAAAAAAGGAGAAATCCAGTTCTGAGAATTGGACTTACCAGTGTCAAAGTTAGAGTAACAATTAAATGTGATTTGATAGCAAATCTCACTTTTGAACTCAAGCTTCTCAAATTCCTTCTTGTTATATATAGTTTGGACTGGTTCTAGGAATGGAGGTTTATTAAGTAGAAAGAAGATAATCTTCAAAGTCAACGAGCTAGAGAAGGTCTGAGAAGACCTACCAGGGTATCCTGCCTGTGGTTAGATCTTATTTTTATTTACTATTATTATTATTGTTTTTATTTAAATTTTTTTTTGGCCGCGCGGCTTGTGGGATATTAGTCCCCCGACTGGGGATCGAACCTGGGCCCTCGGCAGTGAGAGCACAGAGTCCTAACCACTGGACTGCCAGGGAATTCCCATAGTTAGATCTTATTTTTAAATATGATTTTCTCTAATTGATTAACATTGATAATGATAATTGGAACCTTAAGGCTTTCATTGAAATAAGATTGAAAGAGAGGCACAATAACTGGTTTAATTAAAATGTAAACTCTTTAGTAAAGGTTTAATTTAATTTCCCTCCTTCCCAAAGTGATTCAATTCAATAATAAATATAGATTTAGCTTCTAAGAACAAATAATGGTTTAATTTTATTTATTTTTTCCAATTATTTTTTGTAGTTACCTCAGGCAGTAGTGAATGGTTTGCATCTTCTGTGTACTAAATCCTGTCTGGGGTAGAGGCTTGTGAAATTATTAAAAGCAAACAAGCTCCAATAGATTAGTTGTATTTAATTGTGGAGCATGTTTTTGTTGTGAAATATTAGAACCATCATCATTACCATAAATTGTTCAATTTTTAGTAGATTTATGTGTTTTGAGTATATTTAACATCTATTGAAACAATATTAAAGAATGAATTTTTAATATACATATCAGTTTCTCAATTAGGTGAATATGAGAAACATTGTAGATTAGATATTGAGCCCATTGCTAATTATTAATATTTTGTATTAATAAAGTGTATTTATTTATTGGCCTCAACACGCACCTTGCAGGATCTTAGTCCCCGACCAGGGATCATATCTTGGCCCCGGCAGTGAAAGTGCCGAGTCCTAACCACTGGGCTGCCAGGGAATTCCCTCAATAAAGTTTATTTTAAAAATTTAAAGTCATATATGCATGATTAAGACTATTCAGAAAATTATAGAGGTAGCTGATTGAAATATGAATTCAGTAATTTTTTTTGGATGTTTATCAAAATACAAGCAAGATTAGTGTGTTTTGTGTGATTGTGTATATGTGTAGATCTGTGTATGACCATTGTCAGGTTTTAGTGTCAGCATTAAATCAGCTCCTTAAAATGAATTGGGTGGTTTTTCATTCTTTAAATTTTTTTTTCTGCATTTAAAAGAGGAATCATGGGCTTCCCTGGTGGCGCAGTGGTTGAGAGTCTGCCTGCCGATGCAGGGGACATGGGTTTGTGCCCCGGTCTGGGAGGATCCCACATGCCGCGGAGCGGCTGCGCCCATGGGCCATGGCCTCTGGGCCTGTGCGTCTGGAGCCTGTGCTCTGCGACGGGAGAGGCCACAGTGGTGAGAGGCCCGTATACCACACACACACAAAAAAACGGTAAAAGAAAAAAAAGAGGAATCATTAGCAGAGAATAATATGTTCCTTAAAGATTTGAACAATATCAGCCCTGTGACCAATTGTATTTGATGTTCTTCCAGTTAGTTTTGTGTTGACTGATTTCTCAGAATTTTCAAATCTGGCTTGAATTGATTTTGATAATTTATGTTGTTCTAGGAAATAATTTGTTGATTAAATGTTTAAAACTTACTACTTTTGCATTCTTTGTAAATATTTTGTTGATGTTTAAAAATTTTTTTTCTATGGTATTAGCTTTCAGCTTTCTATTTGTGTTTCTTAATTTTTTCTTTTGATATGTGAGATTTGTCTTATTTACTTTTTATGTATTGATTTCTATTTTAATATATTTTCTTCTTTTTTTCTGTTAAATTATGAAATGTTTTCAGCATACAATATATGTGGAAAACAGCATGATAAATACCTGTGTAGTTGAAACCTCATCCAAGTAATAAAATATTGCGTGTATTTGAAGTCCACTGTGTACTCTGCCCCCAGCAGAAGTAAACACTACTATGAATTTAGTTTTTTTCCAGTTTTTATTAGTTGAAATTTTAAATGCAGTCGAAAGCAGAGAGAACCCCAAGTACCCCTCATATAATGAACATAACCCAAGTACCCATTGTTAAGCTTCATCACTTATTAATGTGGCCTCTCTCTTTTCATCTATATCTTCACCTCTGTTCCTTCCCAATTCTTTTAAAACAAATTCCAAAACATCCCAAATATCTAAAAGATAATTTAGATGTTTTAAAAATATTCACAATAATTAAGAACCTACTGTATAGCACAGGGAACCCTACTCAATACTGTGTAATGACCTGTATGGGAAGAGAATCTAAAAAAAAGTGGATATATGTATATGATTAACTGATTCACCTTGCTGCACACTTGAAACTAACACAACACTGCAAATCAACTATACTCTAACAAAAATTTTAAAAAACTTCACAATATTATTAAAACACCTAAAAATAATTAAGTTGTTTTTTAGTCTCAAACATATAGTCAGTGTTCAGATTTTCTTTTTCGTTTATGATTTCTCTACAGTTTCTTATTTTTCATTGAGTTATAATTGACATACAGCATTAGTTTCAAGTATAAAGCATAACATTTCAATATTTCTATATATTTCAAAATGTTCACAGTAAGTCTGGTCGACATCTTTCAGCATAGATAATTACAAAAAATTTATTTTCCTGTGATTAGGACTTTTAAGATCAACTCTCTTAGCAAGTTTCAAATACGGATTACAGTTTTTATTAACTGTTGTCACCATGCTGTACATTACATCCCCATGACATGTGACATTTATTTTATAACTGGAAGTTTGTACTGTTTTGACTTGAATTTAGTTTTTGTCATTCCTGTTCTTGTTTTAACACTTTCAGAATAGGTAGATGTTTCTTTCCATAAAGAATATATAGTTTTGTTGTTCTGCATGTTTTCAGACTTTATATAAATGTTATACTATATGTATCATTCTAAAACTTGACTTTTTCACTTCATATTTTGTTTTTGAGATTTTTCAGTGCTGGTTTATATATTCTAGATTCTTATTTTTAGCTGTTGTATGAAATTCGATTATATGAATAAAACATACTTTATCTTTTTTAGTGGGGAGTGAAGTTGTTTGTAATTTTCTATTTATAGATAGTACTATGACAGGCATTCTTGTA
The DNA here is from genome assembly GCF_005190385.1 of Monodon monoceros. Lineage (NCBI taxonomy): Eukaryota > Metazoa > Chordata > Mammalia > Artiodactyla > Monodontidae > Monodon > Monodon monoceros. The sequence goes on along the minus strand of NW_021703778.1, from coordinate 74,194,198 downwards.
CATGTCTCCTTGTTAACGTGTGAGAATTATTCTAGGGTATAGTCCAAGGAGTAGAATTCTTGGGTGATGGTATATACACATATTGAGCTTTACTGATACTGACAAATTACTCTCTACATGGTTGTACCAATTTATACAAGTGTATGGAAGTAACCTATGCTCCACGCTGTTGCCAGCTTACATTTGTTTGTTCCTTTAAAAAAAATTTCTTGAGTCTACTACATGGGTCATTTATTTTTAAATATTTTAATAATAATTGCTTACATGAACAAATATACCTCACAATAATACTACAGTGGTTTTTAAAAAAATTTATTTAATTTACTTATTTTTGGCTGCATTGGGTCTTCATTGCTGTGCATGGGCTTTCTCTCGTTGTGGCGAGCGGGGGCTACTCTTTGTTGTGGTGCACTGGCTTCTCATTGCAGTGGCTTCTCTTGTTGCGGAGCGCAGGCTCTAGGCACGTGGGCTCCAGTAGTTGTGGCACGTGGGCTCAGTAGTTGTGGCTCGCGGCCTCTAGAGCGCAGGCTCAGTAGTTGTGGTGCGCAGGCTTAGTTGCTCCATGGCATGTGGGATCTTCCCAGACCAGGGCTCGAACCTGTGTCCCCTGCATTGGCAGGTGGATTCTTAACCACTGCACCACTAGGGAAGCCCCTACAGTGGTTTTTATCACATATGTTTTTTCTTTGTTTTCTTAGTTTTGTCATTTTGTGTAATCTGGTATTAATAATTTTTTGTTGTTGTTCCTTGAACTATTTTAAATATATCTGAAAGGTTGAGGTTTTACATTTAAACTTTGGCTGTTCATTTTGTGAAGTTAATGTGCCTCAAATTGTTTCCATCTTTTGGAATTTGAAGATTGAGCAATGGATGCTCCAGAAGAAGGTGTATTTTCTTTGTTGTGTAATCATATTTTAAAAATGGTCGACCTGTCATGAATTTGCTGGTGACAGGGTAATGCCTCACTCTCTTGTTTTATAACTCAGTTTCTCCTTGTATTCTAGTCTTTTTGCTTGATATATTTTATATCATATTGTTTACATAAAATTTTATGAATGTCAAAGCTTTATTATGTATGGATGCTTTTATAAAATGGACTTATTTTCCATTTCATGCCCATCAGCATGGCAAAAACCAAAAGTCTGATGATACCAAATATAGTCAAGGTTTGAAGAAATAAGAACTCTCAGTGCTTCTGCTAGAGAGAGCAAATGGGTAAAACTCATGTACAGGAGTTTGGCAATATCCTGTAAAGCTGAAAATAGGTACACTACAACCTGGTAATTCCACGTTCAGGTCTGTACTTCAGAGAAACTCTTGAACTCACATGCAAGAGTATTCACTGCAGTTTATTTTCTGATGGTGCAATGAATAGCATGAGTGTCTACAAGTAGGAGAATGGATTGTGCATGGTGGTAATTTATATAGTGAGATGCTATACAGCAGTTAAAATGAATAAGCTTGATCTAAATTATCAACATAGATCTCAAAAACATATTTGTAATATAAAAACATGAACTGAAATTATACATATATATGTATGTGTGTATGGGGGTGTGTGTGTGTGTGTGTGTATGTGTATAAAAACATGAACTGAAATGATACATGTGAAATTCATGATTGTATTGGCCTCTAGAGAGAAAGAACAAAGGAAGCATCAACTTTATCTTAAAGTTTAACATCTGTAAGTGAAAATAAACATCTGAAACATCAATAAGTATCCATTATAATGTCCCTGGAATTCAAAAAGTATTGTCACTTTTTAGTCCTTGTCTCCAGGTTGTGGGATTATGGTTGATTGTCTTAAAATATTTTTTGTGCCATTCTGTATTTTTCATATTCTGCACGATGGAACATGTTTCTCTATTATGACCAGAAAGAAAACTTTAATTTAAAAAGACCCATCTTGGGCTTCCCTGGTGGCGCAGTGGTTGAGAGTCCACCTGCCGATGCAGGGGACACGGGTTTGTGCCCCGGTCCGGGAAGATCCCACATGCTGCTCCGCGGCTAGGCCCGTGAGCCATGGCCGCTGAGCCTGCACGTCCGGAGCCTGTGCTCCGCAATGGGAGAGGCCACAACAGTGAGAGGCCCGCGTACCGCAAAAAAAAAAATAAATAAATAAAATAAAAATAAAAAGACCCATCTGTCTTATTTACCCTTTGTGTCTTTTTTATGGTGAAGTATGGTGAGTGGGACACTTAAATTCCACTTTGGCCAATATTTAAATTGCCCAGTGTATTGTCTTTTTGTTTTTTCTCTGTTGCATATTTACTAATCCCAGTAATTTTTTTTCTCTATTTGACTTTTCAATAAATAATTCAACCATAGTCATAAATCTTTTATATTGAATTTACTTTTCTGCTGTATAGGTTAAAGAAGAGATGCTATTTGAAGCACTAGTTACAAGGAAGACCGTGACAGTGGGAGAAAAGCTTATTTTACCATACAAACTGGCAGAGGTATGAATAGATTTTCTTTGAAATCAAGGAACTCTGAACATTTTTAGAAGTTTAGGTTTATATTCTTTCTGTTAACAGAATGAAAATAACAGTATGGATTGAAATATTTTCTGGGCTCTTGAAATTTATCGTGAACTTTCTGTCAACTTGGAAACTTAAAGTTGAATGTAATTTTAAGCAATACGCTTACATTTTTCTCCAATGATCTCAATCTGATCACCGTTTTTAAGTTTCATAGTATTACTGTGGGATAAGTAGATGGTAGGTAGAATTATAAATAAGCAGTCCTTAACCCAAATGATTATTCCTTGTTGAGCACATCATATCTTCCAGCACATCATATTCTTTTGGTTTACTTTTTCATTGTTGGCCTCTCCTTTGCAGTTCTTTTTGTTTTTTCTTTTCTTCCTGACTCCTTAAAGATTGGGTGCCCTAGGACAGTCTTTGTCTTTTCTTCTCTATACTCTTTATCTAGATTTTCTCACTTAGTCCCATGGCTTTAAATATCATCTGTATAGTAAAGCTTCCAGGTAAGTTTTATTGCTATAGTGTGCCAATATTACTATTATACCACTCAGGTGTATAGGAGTAGGAAAGTTATTGAAAAACCTACTATTTTATGGTGAAGTTTTATGAAAGTGTTGAGAAATCAAACTGACAATTATAAAGATAGGACAGGAATATGAGATTGGAAGTCAGAGAGGCGGGGAAACAGTGATTTAACTGTAGAGAATGCTTTCTAGGCAGACATTGATTAATTTATCCCATTGATCCATTTATCCCATTTTTGGGGTCTCTCCTGATTGTACCTACAGGTCCACATTTCTTCATTATGTCAGGTATCTTATATCATATTTTATAGTTGCCAACTTTGAGAGCTCCTTTCTAGACAAGAGAAAAAGCCAAACCATTTTAAGAGTTTTGTTCATCTTTTACATAAAAGTTCAATGCTTTTATATTTTCTTCCTCAACTTTTTTCATTATTAAATATTTCTTTATGTTTATTTACATGTTTAACTTTAACTTCAACATTTTAAGATTATTTTTGTAGCCCCTGCTTTATTTTTGTTTATGTTTGTTTGGTATATTTATTTGTTTAGTAAGTATTTGAAAACACTTTTTGTGCCTGGAATTGTGCTAGGCATTATGAGTAAAATGAAGAGCAGTCCTTAAGGATTCTAGTATTTTGTCTGAAGAGCAATGGAAAGAAGGGTTTTAAGCAAAAAAGTTGCCTTAGATATTTTTTTAAGGACAATCTGGCAGCAGTGTGAAAAAATTAGTTGGAGGAGAGCGTGTTAGTTTTCTATAGCTGTGTAACAAACTTAGTGACTTACTATAATACAGATTTATTATCTGACAGTTTCCATGAATCATCAGTCTGGGCACAGGTTAGCTGGGTCCTCTGCTCAGGGTTTCACCAGGCTGAAGTCAAGATATTCATGATGGCTGTGATCTTATCTGAGACTCAACATCCTCTTCTAAGTTCACAGGTTGTTGACAGGATTCACTTCCTTGCAGTTGTAGGACTGAGATCCATAATTTCTTGTTGGCTGTTAGGGGCCATTCTCAGCACCTAGAGTCTACTTGCCATTTCCTGCCATGTGGTCCTGTACACAACATGGCAGTTTGCTTCTTCAAGGCCAGCAGGAGAATCTCTGATGGATGGTCTCAGTCCCTAGTAAGTCAGCTCTACCCAAGACAGTATCTCTTGGGTTAACTAAAAAATTCAGCTGATTTTGGGCCACAATTATATCTTTAAAATCCCTTCACCCTTGTCATATAACAAAAGATAGTTATGGGAGTGAAATCCATCATTTACAGTCCTGTTCACACTTACTGGGAGAGGATATAGAGAACATGTACACCTGGTGATGGGAATCATTCTAACCCAGAGGGCAAGAGTGAATGTGGAATGATGAGTTTGGAGGCTATAGTAGTTAGTACTCCTGAGGAGAAAGATGCTTGCTGCTATGTCTATAATTGTGACCTACTGATAGGGAGAAATGGATGTATTTAAAAAGAAAGAAATTTAGATGGTAAAATCAACAAGATTGGGCAATGATTTGCTTAGTGGGAAGCAGGGAGGAAGAAGGAGATGTCAAGGATGAATCCTGATTTTCTGGTACACACAACTGTAGAATATTGGTACCATTCAGTGAGACAGGAAACACTGAACGAGATCTTGTTTGAGTGAGAAAATAATTAATTGGTATTTGGGCTTATTGAGGTTAAGCTGTGATAGGCAGAACTGCATTTCAGAGAAAAGAGGCTAAAAGTATAATATTGGGAGTTACGGTGTAAATAGGCATTATATTTGTATATTTGGTATATTTGGATTCTCTATAAATCTGTTAATTTGATATGGAGGTTTGTCTTTTAACTACAAAATTCAACTCATTTATATTCATTGTGATAACGAACATGTTTTCTTACTGTGTGTTTTAAAATATTTTGCTTTTGCTGAATTTAATCAGATTGTCTTTATTCTTTTTCCTCTCCTCTGGGGAAAATAGAATGGTTATTCTCTCTATATATTCTACTATTGATTTTCTTTTTATTTTAAAGATACTTGGTTGATAACTTGCCTAAGAATAGACTTTTAGGGCCACATCCTTTTTTCTCTCAGAACTTCTAAACGTTTTCCAATTATTTTCAAGTGTCTAGTGTTGAAGATAGAGAATTTAATACCTGTCTTCTCTTTCCTATGTAGGTGATAGTTTAGGTAGGTAGTTTTTGTTCTGGAAACTTGAGGGTTTTTTTTTTCCACTGAAATTCAGAAATTCATTCATCATCTATGTGTGGTCGGTTATAGTATTGTCTCCATTTTACAAATGTAAAAAAAGCTGTAGCCTAAGAGTTTAAGTAACTTGACCAAGGTCAAATAGCTGGAATAAGTAGAGAAACCGGGATTGGAAGATAGTCTAGCTCTTAATCAACACTCTCTACTTCCTCTAAAATTAAGAACATAGATATAAATATGTACCTGAATATACAAGCTGCAAAATAAGTCCCTAGATGAGAAGTACATAAATTATTAGGATTTGCATTCTTTTAAGTTCTAGGACTCAGCTGTCTAAGATACGTGCCCCACAACCCTCTTTTTAGGTTGCGGTACTTTCTAAATGTTGGATTTTCTTTAAGTAATAGACTTCATTTTTTAGACTAATTTCAGATTTACACAAAAATTGAGCAGATAGTACAGAGAGTTTCCATAAACTGGGGAAAGCTTGAGGTGAGGGGAAAAAGTAAATCACATAACTCCATAATGAAAGAATTGTTACTGTTTGGGGATGGAGAAATTCTAAAGGTTACTGTGGATGACAAGCTGAAGACAGCCAGGAGTGTAATTGTGGTGGTGTGACTAGGATTCCACAGATAACTGATGCCTTTTTGATAATTGATTCCTATGCCTGGAATACTCTTCCCCACTTTAGCTGGCAAAGTTCATTTATTTGTAAAGTTCCTATTCTACCTTCTTTACTAGGTGAAATATATACCCCAGTTTTCAGTAAAAGTGTTTTGAAATGTGTGGACTCATGTTTTGTTTCCTTTATCTTTCATGGCAGTTTAAGCCTGGATTCCCTGAGTTGGATTAAATTAATGAGTATATATAAAAAACTTCAATTGTAGGTTATTTATATTGAAAGAAAAATTAATTTCTAATTCAGGATAATAAGCTTTCTTTCTTGAATGAGAGCAAAACACTTTGTTATAGTATCTTAGTCAGATTGTTGCCAATTTCACTTAGACTCCTAACTTTTTTTTTTTTCCAGGCTGTGACAGTGAGGAACTCCATGGCTAAGTCTTTATATAGTGCCCTGTTTGACTGGATAGTTTTTCGGATTAATCATGCACTTATGAATAGTAAAGATTTGGAGCAAAATACCAAGGTAGACATATATTGGGTTATAATATATTTTTCCTGAAAAACTGTTTTAATAAAATGGGTAATGCATAAAATTTAAAAACATAGAATTATATAGAGTAATAAGTATTACCTTTTATCTGTATTCCCTGCTATTTCTCTCCTTATTTCTGCTTCTATGACCCTATTCAGCAAAACTGTTCTGTGTGTCTTTCCAGAGCTTTTTTCCTATGTACTTACACTCCTATAGATGTACATGTACAGAGTTGCTTTTAAACATAAAAATAGGATCATGCTATCTGTATTGTTTCTAATTTGTATTTTTTTTACCTGGTTATGTCTTGAAATATATCTAGACCTCATTATTTTTAATATTTAAATGTAAAACGTAAATATTTAAATGTAAAATTGCTCTTACATGACCTTTTCATGCTTTGAGTAAGCCCACAGGTAGAAAGTTGATTTTAATTCTAACCTAATACACCAAGTTGACTTATTTTTTTTAATTAATTAATTAATTTTATTTTTGGCTGCATTGGGTCTTCACTGCAGTGCATGGGCTTCTCATTGCAGTGGCTTCTCTTGTTGTGGAGCACGGGCTCTAGGCATGTGGGCTTCAGTAGTTGTGGCACGTGGGCTCAGTAGTTGTGGCTTGCGGGCTCTAGAGCACAGGCTCAGTAGTTATGGCGCATGGGCTTAGTTGCTCTGTGGCATGTGGGATGTTGCCAGACCAGGGCTCGAACCCATGTCCCCTGCATTGGCAGGCGGATTCTTAACCACTGCGCCACCAGGGAAGTCCCAAGTTGACTTATTTTTGAAGATCATTATTTTCACTGTTTTTTGTAAGGGCTTAGAATTGGTCAGCAGTATTAATCACACAAAATACTCTTAATGGAGACTTTTAAAAGTCTCTTACTATTTATCACTCATTACATCAGTTTGCCCAGTATCTCTCTTAGTACCAGTGGAGAAAAATCATTTTCATTTAATCAAAATTGTCATACAACTGTATTTTAAGAATAAGGTGGGGTGGTGAGAAGAATGGTGGTTTGGGATATTAGAACTGAATATTTATCATCCATAGTAAGAAGTTAGAAGGTAATTTCTGGAGGTAAAATATCAAGAAATAGAAGAATAAACATTTTTTACTATATGATACTATTCTTTACCAAACAACTAAAAAGATTTGAGTGTTGTTGACTTTATGGAGCAGAAATTGAGGGTGGAGAAGGGATTGTTGATTTTTGTCATAATCCTTTTAGAACTGTTTAATGTCATAAATCGTGTGTGTTTCTTTTTCTTGATAAAAATTTTTAAAGTTTTAACTTCAAGAAACCACATATTCTGATATCCAGTTTCATTTCTAGCCTGTGTAAGACTAATTTAAACATACCTGTTAGCTTGATTCTTAATGCAGAATTTTATTGGGATAGAGAAGTCAAACTAGGAACAATTGCATGATCCTTTTGGCATAACCAGGCATAGCTAGGAGTAACCTAGCTTTACTTTAGTAACCTTCTGACTTTCCAATAGCCTGTTTTTCCCTTCCCTGTCTCTTGGGTTTTAGAGATTTGTGATATTGAGGTAACAGGTCATTAACTCTGCTTTGTACATTTCTGTAAAGTAATCAATGAATTACATGTGTTAAAACTTTGGATCTATTTTTATAACTAAGATAAAAAGAAAAAGATGAAGAAAAAGAGAACTAACATGCTTTTCATTTGTAGCATATTTTGACTGAACACTGGCCCCCCAAGTTTTCCTCTCCACTGCTGTTGAAGAACGTTTTGTTACTTATATTGTGACTGTTATTCATGAAATAAATTTGAGCATCCTTTATTAACCATAATTTTTTTTCCTGTTTCACAGACTTTGTCCATTGGTGTTCTTGATATTTTTGGGTTTGAAGATTATGAAAATAACAGCTTTGAACAGTTCTGTATTAATTTTGCTAATGAACGCTTACAACACTACTTTAATCAGCATATCTTTAAATTGGAGCAGGTGAGTACCTGAATGTGTGTACACTTGCCCCCTTCCTGCTCCCTAAACCCTAACCCCCACCTTCACATACACACACATAAATTTTTTTTTTTTTGCGGTACGCGGGCCTCTCACTGCTGTGGCCTCTCCCACTGTGGAGCACAGGCTCCGGACGTGCAGGCTCTGTGGCCATGGCTCACGGGCCCAGCTGCTCCGCGGCACGCGGGATCCTCCCGGACCGGGGCACAAACCCGCGTCCCCGACATCGGCAGGCGGACTCCGAACCACTGTGCCACCAGAGAAGCCCCATAAATTTTTGAGTCATAGTCGTGATAAGTATTTTAAGTGTTGTATTTCAGTATAGATATTATTGACTTCATATTAGTGTAAGCAAATGACAGATCAGAGCATAGTTTGGGGGCCTTATCACACAGGGTTTTCTTTTTTGTTTAATAGGCCTCAAGTATTAGAATCAATAATATGTGCTTGTTTGACTGCACCTTTGAATGAAAAAATACGGGTTTGTTTTGAATTTTGTTGATGTTTTTGATTTTTAATTGCCGCCATGGGCTTGGTCACTGTGTGTGTAATGTTAAGTGTGGTTGTTGTATTCCTTTGATCTCTTAGTTCGAGGATGGGATAGAGGAGCTTATTAACAGAATCTCAAATGAGCTCGGAATGTGGATACAAAGAAATAGGACAGTGTAGAGAGACCAAAATGAGTAACTAGATATTTCTTGTGAGAAGTTCAAATTGACTGAATTAGTGTAGAAAGAGCAAGCCATCAGTTTCTATGAGAATTCTTAGGGTAAATGCAGGGTTGAAGGAAATGTGGGCTCTTTCTCCAAGTCAAGTTTGAATTCAGTAACAAGTTGAGATTGTAGCCCAGAATTTCAGTTTGTATAAAAAGAAGCAGGGTTCACATTCACCTCAAAGGAAATAGTGAAGAAAATAAATGAACAGAAAACCACAACAGGTCTTTCCTGTCATTGAGGCTTGCCGTCCTCTGTCCTGGCTTTAAGCACTGCTGTTTTACTTCAAGAGTTATAAGGACTGATTAATATTCACACAAGCAGCATTAGTCTTGGCCATTTTGATGATTCCTTAAAGTTTTTAACACATGACCTTTTAGCTAGACTCTTTTATAGAGCTGTTAAAAGATAGTATTATTTGTTATAATATCACCTAACATATATGTAGTGCTTACTCTTAAGTGGGTACTCTTTTTATTCTGGTGTTGCAAATGATGCCTAAAGCCTGTATTCAAAACACTCTGGCTTCATAATTCTTGCTTTTAATCAAAAGTTGAGCTGGGATTGGTTTCTTTACTCAATCCAGTGTTCTTTTTACTAGATTATGCTAAATCAGTATTTTTATCTCCTAAAATGGCTGTGTGTGTTGGAGGGGTGGAGGAATGCATTTTGTTGACAGCGTTTTGTATTTTTCAAAGACAAGCATCAATTGCTCTGTGGATCATTAAACAGAAGACTGGTTAAATTGCTTTTGAAGAAGAAAGGTGTTCTCTTATTGTGAACTGAAATTATTCTTACCTTATTTAGAAGTCTAGATTAGCCATGGAGGAGCCATGAGAAATGCCTTACCTAAAAACATGTATAAAAATAAAACCTTACAGTTGATGGAAAATGTGTTCAAAACTACTTGGTGGGTGGGTGGTCCTCATTTATTTGCTACCCTGCATATCATAGTTGTGGGCAATGTGGTGGAATTATGGATCAAAAGACATAGATACTAAGGTATAGCTTTTTTTTTCTTTCTTTTAAGTCTTAGTATTTTCTTCTGTTATTTGTAATGTAATGGGTAAGCTTTTGATGTAATTTTGGAAAGCGTAGAGAAAATTTATACTTTTTGCCACCCCATCTATTTTTTTTTTTTTTTTTTTTTGCTGTACGCGGGCCTCTCACTGTTGTGGCCTCTCCCGTTGCAGAGCACAGGCTCTGGACGCGCAGGCTCAGTGGCCATGGCTCATGGGCCCAGCTGCTCCGCGGCATGTGGGATCTTCCTGGACCGGGGCACGAACTGGTGTCCCCTGCATCGGCAGGCGGACTCTCAACCACTGCGCCACCAGGGAAGCCCGCACCACATCTATTTTATTCTTCCTTTCTCTCCCTCCTCATGTTTTTCTACTTAAAATGGATTTTCTGGAAATAAGAGATTTAAGTCAGTTTAAATATTGAGTGTTTTATTTATTTGTGTATCACTGGTCTGGTACCTGTTATGAGATGGGTACTCAGGAACTATTTGTTAAATTCAGTTGAATAGAGAATCAGTTAAGTAGATTAAATTTTTTGAATAAATAAAACACAGAAATAAAAAAGTACCAAAGATGCTTTGGGAGGAAACATCTTGAAAATCTTGATTACTGAAGTTCACTTCTAAATTTTGCCCAAAATTAGTACATATGCACATAGGATGGGAGAGAGATGTACTAGGTGCCATGCAGGATGATAGGTATAAGGTAATCAGATATAAGGTAAAGTAGTGATATAAAGGATGAAATTGATTAGAACTTACTGAAAGTCTGCAAAGATTTCCCAGGGGTGATTCTGGAATAGAGTTTTGAATAGAAAGTTGAGCTTACCAGACTGTCAGTGGGGAAAAGATATATTAAACAAAGGTAACAGTATCTTTAAAACTGTGAGGCATAGAATAGCACAGCAGTTTTGATGAATTGGAAATGATTCAATATAGCTAAAATATAGGACATAAGGATGGAGGCAGGAAGGGAGATAAGTTTGATGGAATAGCCTGGGGTCAGAGAGTTGTGCAGAGAAGATTAGAATTTTTCTTTTAGAGAATGAGGAGCTATTTGAAGTATATTTAGCAGAGGATTTGAATTGGAACTGTGGAAGATGGATTGAAGAGAGGTGAACTGGAGAGAAGGACATAATCCGTGAGCCAGTTGAAGTAGTATGGGAGAGTGATTCTGAGTCCTGAATCAAGGTATTTATAGAGATAATGTGGAATAAGAGACAGATGAAAAGAGGTTTCTGTGATTTGAAAATCTGTTTCCTGTTATCATTTGTAATACTGCTCTTTTCTTATTTCCTTTACTTGCTCAGAATTATTCCTTAGGTCATTGATTCATCAGTAAATCGAATAACAATTATGTATCAGGCACTGTTAGGCACTGAAGATAGACATTTTAGAGTTCAGGGATCTTACTGTGGAGTTCATAATCTAGTGAGTTGTTCTTTTGTCTATCCCACTTCTGGGGATGTCAGACTAGGAAATTTTGACGAAACTTGCTTGCAGAACACCTAAAAAAAAAAACTGAACAAAACATATTTGAAAGCATTGGAGTACCTTCAAATAAGTGAAGTTTTATAGGGCTTAGATATGTAAGCACGAAACCCAGGGATTTGAGCCCAGCATTCGGGGACTGCTTTGTTCCTAGAGACATTTCTGTTCTGGTAGAGGGCTGCCAGATTCTGAAAGAGTCAGGCTTGAGAATCTGAGAAGCCTAAATGGGTTTTCTCCAGATTAAAGAACAAGGAGGAACCCCCTGGCAACTCCCACAGGCTTTAGGTTGAAGACCTCCATGGGTTATATCTTAGAGTAAAGGTAAAGCAGAAATAGTGAAGGCATCATAGGGACTGAAGCCCAGTTTAAAATAATCTCAGTTCTTGACTGGGTTAAAATAGTGTAGAATTTCCAGCGTTCTTAGCCACCTGCTAAGAGCAAATTCAGTCTCCAGTGGAGGAAGAAATCATTCTGGTGCTAAAGTTATCTCTATACTTTTTCATATACAAGCATTCAGTTTTTAACTGAGAAGTTTGTTTTTTAAGACATACAAGGAAGGAAACCAACATGAATAAGAACCAAGTGAGACAATAGACTATATACCATAGGGGATCCAGATAATGAGTTTATCAGACATGAACTTTAAAGTAACAGTGGTTTCAAGAAATTTTTTTAAGTGATAATTTTATTAAAGAACTACAAAATTTTTAAAAAATCCTAAATTTAGGAAAATTTAAAACTAATTTAGAACTAAAGGAAAATTTTAAAAATTTAGAACTAAAAAGTAGAGTGAAATTAAAAACATTAGTATTTCACAGTTCATTAGATATAGCTTAAGAGAAAATTAGTGATGTGGAAGATTGGCCAGAAGAAATAACAGCCTGATGAATAAAGCTAAAAGAGGAAAATACAAACAGTGTAAGAGACATAGGGCATAGTAAAAAAGTCTAACATCTGTGTAACAGGAATTCTGGAAAGATGTATGTGAAAGAGAGAGAATAGGATAGAAGCTGTATTTGAAAAAAGTGATGGCTGAGAATTTTCCAAAACTTAAAACATAAAACAAAAAAATTTCATCAAGCACACATTTGAGAAGCCCTAAGAATACAAAACATGGTAAGAACAAAGACAGCCATACAGTAAGACAAAGACAGGGACTTCCCTGGTGGCACAGTGGTTAAGAATCTGCCTGCCAGTGCAGGGGACACGGGTTCGAGCCCTGGTCCGGGAAGATCCCACATACCATGGAGCAACTAAGCCCATGCGCCATAACTACTAAGCCTGTGATCTAGAGCCCGTGAGCCACAACTACTGAGCCCTTGTGCCACAACTACTGAAGCCCGCACGCCTAGAGCCCATGCTCCACAACAAGAGAAGCCACTGCAGTGAGAAGCCCACGCACGGCAATGAAGACCCAATGCGGCCAAAAAAAAAAAAAAAAACCCCAATGAAAACAATATCTGAGAAGCAGCCAGAGATGGGGGAAACAGTACCTTTAAAGAAGCAACAATAAGGGCTTCCCTGGTGGCGCAGTGGTTGAGAGTCTGCCTGCTGATGCAGGGGACACGGGTTTGTGCCCCGGTCCGGGAAGATCCCACATGCCGTGGAGCAGCTAGGCCCGTGAGCCATGGCTGCTGAGCCTGCACGTCCGGAGCCTGTGCTCCACAACGGGAGAGGCCACAACAGTGAGAGGCCCGCGTACCGCAAAAAAAAAAAAAAAAAAAAAAAGAAGCAACAATAAGATTGGAAGTCAGTCTTTCAGGGGAGACAGTGGATGCCAGAAGACAGTGGGATATTTTCCTTAAAACTGAAGCATGGGGCTTCCCTGGTGGCGCAGTGGTTGAGAGTCTGCCTGCCGATGCAGGGGACACGGTTCGTGCCCCGGTCCGGGAGGATCCCACATGCCGCGGAGCGGCTGGGCCCGTGAGCTATGGCCGCTGAGCCTGCGCGTCCGGAGCCTGTGCTCCGCAACGGGAGAGGCCACAACAGTGAGAGGCCCTCATACCGCAAAAAAAAAAAAACAAAAACTGAAGCATGTTATTTAGGCAGTAACTAAATTATTCCTGTTGTCACTCAGAGTTGCAGGAATGAATGAAAAGCAATGAACAATGTAAAAAAGTGGGTGAATCTAAATGAATTTTAACAAAATTAGACAAAGATAAAAATATCTTTTGTGGTTTAATGTCTGTGTAGAACTAAAACATGTGAGTACAATAGCATTTAATTCAGGAAGGGATACAGAATTTAAGGTATTGTAATATCTTTGTATTAAATGCCAAGTGATAGAAGATTTTTTTCTCTGTTAGACATTGATCAGTTAAGAATGTGTCTTATAATTTTATGATAACCACCAAGTAATAAAAGAATATAAAACCCTCAAGTTAATATAGGAAGCAAGTGAAGTAAAAACAACTCTAGTAATACAAAAGAAAGCAAGAAAGAGGTATAAAAGCAATAACAAGAAAGCAGGACAAATAACAAATGGTAAGATGGTGATTTAATCCCACAAATACCAGTAATTGCATTAAATATAAATGGACTAATTACTCCAACTAGAAGCCAAAGATTGTCAGGCTGAATATAAAATAAGACTAAATCGCTCCTTCTAAGAGAGACTCTTTAAATATAAGTATACAGAAAGGTTAAAAGTAAAAGGATGGAAAAAGATTTAGCAAGCCTTAACAAAAACAAAAGAACTGATATAACTGTATTAGTATCACACTTTAAGCATTGCTAGAGATAAAAAAGGAGTATTTGATAATACTAAAAGGATCAGTTCATCAGAAAGTATACAATTCCAGATTTATAGGTACCTCATAATACGGCCTCAAAGTATATAAAACAAGAAATTGATAAAACTAAAAACAAATATATATTTGCAATTTTAGTGGAATATTTTAACATACCTTGCTGAATAGCTGATAGAACAAGCAGACAAAAAATTGGTAAGGATACAGAAGATGTAAAGCACCCAGAGAATTGGGTGGGTGCGTTTTTTTGTTTGTTTGTTTGTTTTGCGGTACGCGGGCCTCTCACTGTTGTGGCCTCTCCCGTTGTGGAGCACAGGCTCCGGACACGCAGGCTCAGCGGCCATGGCTCACGGGCCCAGCCGCTCCGCGGCATGTGGGATCTTCCCGGACCGGGGCACGAACCCGTGTCCCCTGCATCAGCAGGCGGACTCTCAACCACTGCGCCACCAGGGAAGCCCGGGTGGGTGCTTTTGAGGGTACCTAGTTCTGCCTGCCCTTGATGTCAGAATGCCAATTTCCCTGGGTCTGAGGCCTATATCGAATAAGGATATAGAAGATTTTTAAGGCAAATACTTATCTGACATATATAGATAACTGCAAATTTACAAAATTTGCTTATATACTGGACCGTAAAACAAGGGTCAAATTTCACAGTTTTGAAATCACACAGATCTCAGTACCATAATGAATTTATATCAGAAACCAACAACAAGAAGATAACTGGAAAATACTTTATGATTAAAAATTAAGTAATGAATTTCTAGATAGCCTAGAAGTTGAAAAAAATTAGAAAATATATTGAACTTAGTATATTACATATTAAAACTTGTGACTAAAGGTGCACTTGAGCCACTAAAGAAGTGTGACTAATGATTTACTTAGAGGAAAATTTTATAGCTGTTAGAAGATTTGAAGGTTGAAGAGCAACGATTAACAAATTGGAAAAAGATCAGCAAACTAAACCAAAGGAAAGTGGAAAGAGGGAAATAATAAAGAAAAAAAAGATTAAATAAAAGTGAAAACAATTATATTATGGGAGAGGATCAACAGAGTGAAAAGTAATACTTTGAAATGACTAATAACATTGATACCCTTAAGAAATTGGTGTGAGAGAGAGACAGAGAGGGATATAAATAGCCAGAATTCCAATGATAAAGACCACATAATTGTGTATCCTACACATGTTAAAAAGATAGTAGGTTATACTAAACAGCTTCATGTCTGTAAGCCTTATTAAATGATATGAGAAAAAACTTTTCAAAACTGACACAGATGAAATACAAAGTTTAACTCTAGAACTATTAAAGAAATTGAATATGTAATTAAAAACCTTTCCATAAAGAACATTGAAAGCCAAAATGGCACCACTGATGAATTCTGCTGACTTTGAAAGAATTATTTTCAGTTTGACATAAATTCTTATGCGGAATAGAAAAAAAGGGGACAATTCTCAACACATTTTGGGGGCCAGGATAACATTGCTTTCTAAATCTGTGAAGGATATTATTAGAAGTGGAAATTGTCAATTTCACTCATAAATGTAGACTTAAAAATTCTAAACAAATATATATCTAGCAAGATATATAAAAGGATAATACATCAGAACCAAGTGGTGTTTTTCCTGTTGCATGTTACATCTAACCACCTATCAATTTAATTCATCTATTAACAAAACAAAAGAAAAAATTCATGGTGCTCTCAGTAGAAATGTAAAAAGCATTTGATAAATTTACATATTCATTCTTGTTAAAAACAAAACGAAACCCTTAGCAAGCTAGGTACATATAGAAGGGAACTTCCTGATAAAGGGCATTTACAAAAAAACCAACAGTTAATGTCAAACTTAATGGAAATAGACTGAATGATTTCCTCGTAAGACTGAGAACAAGGCAAGGTTGTTTTCTAAGAATTTTTATCAGGAACACAGGCATGTGAGAACATCCAAATGGGAAGTAAACATAGGAAAAGATTTTTCACTTATTAGTCATTAGGGAAAATAAAATTAAAAACATAATTAAATATTCCTAAGCATTCACCAGAGTGACTAAAATGGAAAAGTCTGACAATACAAGTATTAGAGAAATACTGTGCACCGGGAAGTCCCATTACACTGGTGGTAGGTGCATAAATTGATACAACCACTTTAGAAAGCTGTTTGGCAGTATCTTCTGAGGTTATACATGTGTAGTTTTATAAGCCTGTGGTTTCATGCTCAAAATGTATATAAATGTTCAACAAGAGTTTTATATAGAAATGTTCATAATGTCATTATTTTGAATGGCCAGAAATTGGAAATAAGTGTAATGTCTATTAATAGTATATAAATGGGTGAATACATCGTATATAAATACTCAACAGCATTGGTTCTCAAAGAGTGGTTCTTCTCCTACCCCTACTGGTACCATTGACATCACCTGGGCACTCCTTAGAAATACAAATATAGCATCCCACCCTATACCTACTTATTCACAAATTCTGGGTTTGTGCCTTCTGTTTTTAACAAGCTCTCCACATGATTCTGTTGTATATTAAAGTTTGAGACTTAATCTCCGTAGCTGATTTTGGCATACTTTTTCTGTAAAGGGACCAGACAAATCAGTGTTCTAGGTTTGGGGGGCCGTATGGTCTCAGCTCTGCTGTTACATTGAGAAAGCAGCCTGGACAATGCATAAATGAGCAAATGTTGTACTCCACAACCCCAGCCCTACAGCAATTAAAATGAATGAACTTTAGGTGCATCCTACAACATAATGTTGAGTAAAAGAAAAAAAGCCAGATGAAAAGAATATGTATTGTATGATTCTATTTATATAATATTTATAAACAGGTGAATCTTATCAATGGTATTAGAAATTAGGATAATAGTTAACTTTGGGCAAGAGGGTCTGAATCATCATTGGGAAAAGGGGATGAGAAAGGATTTTGGACTGCTAGTAATGTCGATAAAAATCCATATGCTCGTACTATTTAGTACGCTTTTTATCCATGCTCTGAAAAAGAATAGGGAAAAGACTTTCTTACCACTGCTTGGGGGTGACCTTTGTATAGCATTACTTACTTGTGAAATTGTTAATTACGAGGAAAGAATTAAGCATTTACCTTTCCCAATTGGAATGACTGTAGTTTATAGTAGGGTCCACTTTTTCTTTACAGGATAATGATAATACGGAAAGAATGATAAAATTACAAAATCACTATTTCACAAAACCACCGTATTTGTAGAGAAGTGTGCAAGTGTAATCAGTGAATACGAACACCGTCAGATGAACAGGATATTTATTTGGTGCCTAAATATCAGTGCAGTGTGGAAACGTAACTTCTTTGTGCTCAGGGGCATCTTTCTGACAGTTTAGAAGTTAAAGCATCACAGACATGGATAAAAGAAGATTTCCTAGTATAGAAATTGAGGAAGGACCAATGGGGGCTTCATAAGAGAGTTCTGAATAGTTGCTAGTATGTGAGCTTTGAGTTACTTAGTCTTGAAATTTGGGAAACTACCCTGCCCCCACCTTTTGAAAGGTGTTGTAAGAGTTTTATTTTGCTGAAGTTCAGTGTGTATGAATTCCATATGATTTATATCAGTGATCACTGGAGGTGATAGTTTTCCACTTTTCCCAGACATTGTTTCATTAAATTCATTGTTGACGATCCAGCAGTTCTTTTTGATGGCTTAGAGTTGTGTGGGAGAAATTAGGCTTTTTCATTTTATATTTTTCCTTAGTGCAGTCATCAGATAGTTTGGCTAAAACAAATCCAGCCCTAAATTCTCATCTGAGTGGAATCACAAATAGGATTCTAACCAGAAAATTTGGTTGCATGCACTTTTAAAAGAAAACAGACATACCCTATATCGAGATTTTATACAAGTGAAATGTATACATTCTTCCATTGTGTGGATTAGTGATTTAAAAAAGTTTAAACTATTCTTTTAATCCTGGTAAAAGCTTTTTAGTCCTTATTCTCACATTCCTGTTATTTTCTGCAAGATGAATATATTGTTAATATGTTACTTCCTAGGAGGAATATAGAGCTGAAGGTATCAGCTGGCACAATATAGATTATATTGATAATACCTGTTGCATAAATCTTATTAGCAAGAAACCAACAGGCCTGCTGCATCTTTTGGATGAAGAAAGCAAGTGAGTATGATTCTTTTCAGTTTTGTTATTGGCCATTTGGGCTTTTCATGTCTTCTTAAGCCCTACGTTTTCTTCTTAACATTATTGAGTAAAGAGCCAAAGTTTCCCATGTATGGCTTTTTTGTGCATGTTTCCAAAAAAATTGGATGGACTTCACTATAGAACTCATTTTTTCCTTGAGTTTTTCCAGATTTCTTCTACAGAGTCACTTTGATGTTAGATTTGTTGGTTTATATTTATTTTTTGTTTTGTGTTCCTGTCTTCTTGAATTAAGTTTGTGTATGTGTGTTTTAAGAATGGGTTTATTTTTAATTTTTATTGGCGTCTAGTTGCCAACTAGACGCCAATAAAAATTAACTTAAAAAAAAGGGTTTTTTTTTCCAGTTAAAGAAGGTCCTTTTTATTTGCAGTGTCATTCCATACAAAAGCAATAGAAAGATAACAGTCTTAACAAGAAGTTTACAATTGAATATTTGAACAGAAAATCTGTACACATTATCATTTACAGCAATTTTACGTGGTAAATTAACTGATTGTAAAAAAAAAAACGGTCTTTCTAAATCCTCCTGCTGTCTTAACTCTTGGAGAATTATAGATAGAAGGCCTACTTAGTGCTATTTACAAGTACCAAATTAAGCCTGTATAACTTACATAAAGCCCATTAACTTACCAGCTCAATTTAATATCTTTGACTATTCAGTCCTCTTAAAAAAAAAGTTTTATATATGAGATGTGTTTGCAGTTTTCCTGTTTTGCAGAAGAGAAGATAATAATAGATTTGTGATATCTGCCATGGCTGTGCAGGTTTTAAGTGGCAACACATGCTAGATATTTGCCATCCCTTGATAACACTGTTCAATATACTAAACTTATATGTATGCTTCAGAAATAAAGCTTCCTATAGCATCCTCCAGAGTGTTCTCAGTGCTCTATAAAGTATTATTTATAGTTTAATTATCCTAAGAGATGGCAAATCTAGAATTGGAGAAACCAAAGTGGTGAAGTATGTGTTGGTTTTCTGTGACTCTTTAGTAAAATATTTAGAACTTGAATCAGTTCACCTGATTCCTAGCTTAATATTATACTCATTAAACTACAATATAAAATATTAAGCATTTACTATCATAGGATGACTATATACCAGGTTTGTGTGGGACAATCTAAAGTTTATGCCTGTTGTTCACTTTAGTTATTAATGGTGCCTACTTTTACTCTCAGAATATGCTGGTATATATGGTAAGTTATATGTCACCCTGTTAATATGCCATAAACACAGAATTGCTACATAGAATTATAAAGTAATATAGCAGAATGCTAACAGTTACATCTACCCACTCTATCACCAGTCTATCACATTTATTTCCATTAATCTAAATGAATTAAAATGCAGCCAACACAAAAAATATTTTAATTTTATGTCCAAAGTCGTGAAAGTTTCTTGTATTGCTCTATATGTCCTGAAACATACACTGTCTCTTATACAGCTGTAAGGTTATTAGTTCTTAACTCAGCTTGCATACCTTACTTCTGGTGTATTTTATTTTGAAAAGCGTCATAGGTGATTTTTGATATTTAGTGTTGAGACCCATTATGGTAGATATTGAAATGATAAGCAGTTCTTTTTGTTTGAGCTATATTATGGTAAAAGAACAAGAAAGTTTAAGCAATCGAGAAAAAGATCATATATGTAGTAAATGATGGACTCGAGATTCAAACTCAAATATTCAAATTCAAATACCTGGACTCCAGGTATTTCTAACTAAGCTTTATTTATTTATTTTTTTAACCTGAGCTTTTGTTTTCCTTTTTTATTGAGGTAGCATTGGTTTATAACACTATATAAATTTCATGTTTACAACATCATATTTCTACTTCTGTATACCCTACAGTGTGCTCACCACCAAAAATTTATTTTCTGTCACCATACAGTTGATCCCTTTTACCAATTTTGCCTTCCCCCCTGCCCCATCCCCTCTGGTATATAAAAAACTAATGAACAAACGAAAACGAAATAAATGAATAAACCAAACAAAAACAAACACGTAGATACAGAGAGCAGAGTAATAAGCATGTGCTTTGAAGTATTGTCCTGTATTGCTTCACCATAATACTTAGGCTGTAGAGTCAGAAGTTCAGGGTTGTATTCCAACTCCCCTTAGCAAATCTCTTAATATCCTTGGTCCTCAGTTTTCTTGCATGCAAAAAGGAAATGATGATGATAAATTATAATGCTGTGTGCTGTATATCTTATGGTGGTTGTGAGCAGCAAATGAGCTAGTGGATATATAATTAAAACGTGAATAGAGCAAAGGGGTTTTGTCTGGTCTGTTATTCTTTAAGCAAAATTTCATTGAGTGCACATCTTATTTTATAAAGACCATCTTTACCTGGTCAGTTGGTACCTCACATAAATGTAAGTATTACCCCATGAAGAGAATGGCACCTCTTTGCTGTTACCCAAAAGCTTCTGGGGTTAAGTCACATGGCCAGAAATTACAGGGAGACAGACTTTGGCTCAATATAAGGAAGAACTTTCTAATCATTAGAGCTGATTAGCAACTGCTTCATAAAGTAATAAAATTTCCCATTATAGTAATTATTTTGCATCATCTGTCAGGGTATTATTGTAGGTGGGAGATTGGACTGAATAATCTCTTAATTATCGCTTCAATTATGCTTTTATATTAGTTCTCCATAAAAATTTTTAATAAACCATAGTATTACTTTCCTTTCTTTATAAGTCAGTCAGTCAGTCCTATTATTAACTCCCATTGTAAATGGACCAGCTTTGTCTTTATGCTTTAACACTCCAGAAGATGCAAAGGCATGAAATATTTTCCCTCTGTCATGTACCTACAAAGAGAGGTTGAAAATAAATTAGTCTCATTTAGGAAGAGGTGTTTTGGGAATCACTTTGAGTATTTTTCCTCTAAAAATATTTTGTTCTGTGGGGAATACATTACATGAAATATATCCTTAGTGGTGTTCCTGCTTCATTCAGTGTGTTTGTAGTGCTTTAGATGCATGGGTTGGAAGTTAGAAGTCTTATTTAATCTTGTCTTTGCTATCTACTGGCTGTTCACGTTTTATAAACTAGATTCTAAAGGATGCAGTGTGGAATTTAGAAAGGAGGAATGGTGTAAGCAAAGTTAAGAGTGTTATCAGTCTTTTTTATAGTACTTAGTGTGATCTGCTGACAGCAGCACTGGCTGCACCCTGAAGGTTGTTAGAAGTACAGAGTCTCATACTTCCACCCCAGATTTCTTTTTCTTTTTTCTTTTTATGTCCGCACGGCATGCAGGATCTTAGTTCCCTGACCAGGGGTCAAACCCGTGTCCCCTGCACTGGAAATGCAGAGTGTTAACCACTGGACCGCCAGGGAAGTCCTACACCCCGGATTTCTTGAATCAGAATCTGCATTTTAACAAACTGAAGTTAAGATCAGAGCATTCATTTAGGACAGCATTTTATCAATTTTGCCTGTTCATAAGAATTACCTGGGGAAACTTCTAAATAGTACTGATGTACTATTACATCAGTTACACTGGTCTAGCATCAGTTCAGTAGAATCACAGGAGATGGGGTACCGGCATTGGTATTTTTGAAAGCTCCCAGAGGTACTTCTTATATGCAAAGAAACACTACTCTAAGGCTGCCCCTGCAGGTAGCCTTTGGGACACACTAGCTGAAGAGCTTTGAAATGCACAGTGTCCACTCTGACTCTGTTCCAAGCCCTTTTGCTTGGTTATGTAGTATGTATCCACAAATGTTTGTTGAATGCAGGACATGTGGAGAGTTTTTCTTTCCATCTTTCCTTGTTTGGAATAAAAATTGTTCTCATATCTGTCCTCCTTCCTTTCAAAATTTCTTTTCTCCATTCAAAAGTAAGAGAAAAGCAAATCATAAGCTTTTTGATTACTCAGAGGATTAGAAGGTAAATAAACCTTTACCTAGAGACAATGAGGTGAGCATCCTTCCTGAAAAGAAGCATTCTGCTGTGGAGTAGTGAGGGGTAAGTTTGCAGAGGTTGGGTTGGTCTAGGCTTAGGAGCTTGGATTCCAGTTTTCCAGAGTAGGAGAGGCACACAATTAACACTATTGTAGGAAAATTTATTTTGATAGTTCCATTTGGTGACATGAAACAAAGTAAAATTAGAATCGCTGAGGCTACTGTAGAGGCTGTTGCGGTACTCTCTGAAATTGTTTAAGAGTTGTAATCCATTCTAGAATGGCTGAGAGTTCTGGGTAGGAGAGGAAGAGCCTAGATAGTTGAGATATTTTGAGGATGGGATAGTATTTGAATGCAAAAGCAGGCCTAGTTGTCTAGGAAAATGGCAGTGTTGGCAACATGAAAAAGTAGGTAACATTTATGTCATCCCTATAGGATGTCAGCTAGTGTTAGGTGTTTTTAACTAGTGTTTAATTCTACTAGCACTGTGTTACCTCATTTTACTCATTTTATGTATTAACAAACCAGTTCTTAAAGAAGGTTGTACCTAGCTTGTCACAGACAGAATTGGTAATCTAAGCAATGACTGTCTGATATCAAAGATCATCCTCAGGAGATGGAAACAACCTAAGTGTCCATCATCGGATGAATGAATAAAGAAGATGTGGCACATATATACAATGGAATATTACTCAGCCATAAAAAGAAACGAAATTGAGTTATTTGTAGTGAGGTGGATGGACCTAGAGTCTGTCATACAGAGTGAAGTGAGTCAGAAAGAGAAGGACAAATACCGTATGCTAACACATATATATGGAATCTAAGAAAAAAAAATGTCATGAGGAACCTAGGGGTAAGACGGGAATAAAGACACAGACCTACTAGAGAATGGACTTAAGGATATGGGAAGGGGGAGGGGTGAGCTGTGACAGGTGAGAGAGTGGCATGGACATGTTTACACTACCAAACGTAAAATAGATAGCTAGTGGGAAGCAGCCGCACAGCACAGGGAGATCAGCTCAGTGCTTTGTGACCACCTAGAGGGGTGGGATGGGGAGGGTGGGAGGGAGGGAGATGCAAGAGGAAAGAGATATGGGAACGTATGTATATGTATAACTGATTCACTTTGTTATAAAGCAGAAACTAACACACCATTGTAAAGCAATTATACTCCAATAAAGATGTAAAAAAAAAAAAAAGATCATTCTCCTTCCTGATTCCAATACGTACTATGTAATTAACCATTTTCGTTTTAATTTTAGAATCATTTTTACGCATTAGATATCATATTCAGCATCTTTACAATCTCATGTCACATTATTTTTCATTATTTCAGCTACTGTTAAATAAAACTATTCTCTGAAAGATACTTGCCATGTCCTTTTTATTTGTCAGTGATTATTTTCTGTATTTGAAATTCCTACCCAACCTTTAACATCTAGCTCATAATTAATTGCCTCCTTTATCCTCTGTGAACTTTTCCATTGTTCCCAACTAGAGATTTCTTTCTCTTCTGAAGTTTTATATGCCTGTACTATTATGTAGTTACTTCTTAATATTATTTGACTGATTCCCAGATATGAAATGCTCATCAGCGAGTATAAACCCATTGATGTATATTTGAAATAATAATAGGTATAATATAAAGCTATACAGTAACTGGTGTAGGTAAGAAAATTACTATTTGATTCATACATGAAGAAAAAACAAAAAATGACAGTGATTTAAAGGACCTATCCAAATTGAGAGATCATTCCCTTACTGCAAGTTCTTGACCCCAAACAACATATGATTTAGTTTTTATTATTCTTTGGGTTTTATGGTAGTGCAGCACACTGTGACGTAAGCTAAATATCCAAAGACTTGAGTTAATTTCTCACTTCTGCCACTTGCAAAGTGTGAGTTAGGCAAATCACAACTTTTGAGCTCTCATCTGCAAAATAGGAGTACCAGTTCTTGTTTTACTCATTTTTCAGCTTGTTATGAGAACTTATTTAAGTGAAAACTCTCTGTGAGTTGCTAAATGTGTTAGATGGAAATGTAATTAAAATATATTTTAAAAAACTACTGTATTAGCTGCTGCATCTTTCTTTAGTGTTTTTGTTTTTATTTTTAATTCAGCTTTCCACAGGCTACAAATCAAACACTGCTGGACAAATTTAAGCATCAACATGAAGAGAATTCTTACATTGAATTTCCAGCTGTGATGGAGCCTGCTTTTATCATAAAGCATTATGCCGGGAAAGTGAAATACGGGATAAAGGTGAGTAAATTTATCACTGAATATGCCTTTAGGACAGAGGAGTGTTCTTAACTATATCACCATCCCTGTCACACTACCCTCTTGGTAGTTGGTCAATACAGTGGGAGATAGTTTAAGGATACTACTAAAATTCATACTCTACAGTATTCTGCTGTCATTAGAAGATGGTTTTGTTTGTTTCCTCCTGCAGCTAAAATTGATGTCAGCCCATTCTGTATGTAATAGTCTATTTATTTATATTCTATTTTTTATTTTCTAATTTTTTAAAATTTAATTTTTATTTTAAATTTAATTTTAAATTTAATTTCTATTTTATACTGGGGTATAGTTGACTTACAATGTTATGTTAGTTTCAGTTGTACAGCAGGTGTACAGCAAAATGGTTCCCATATAGGTTATTACATAATTGTAATAGCCTTTTTAGATCTGAAAGAATAGTTACCATCAGTAAGTCTTAAATCCACTAGTTTATCTATGTAGTTGGTTGAATTTTTCTCCTCTCTACATCCATTAGGCCTGACAAAGTTCATGTCATCATGTACCATTGGGTATTTGTGACCTTGTACTCCTAATGAATATGTTGAAACTCTTTTTTTTTTTTTATACAGCAGGTTCTTATTAGTCATCCATTTTATACACATCAGTGTATACATGTCAATCCTAATCGCCCAATTCATCACACCCCCACTCCCACCGCCCCACGGCTTTCCCCCCTTGGTGTCCACACGTTTGTTCTCTACATCTGTGTCTCAATTTCTGCCCTGAAAACCGGTTCGTCTGTACCATTTTTCTAGGTTCCACATACATGCGTTAATATACGATATTTGTTTTTCTCTTTCTGACTTAACTTCACTCTGTATGACAGTCTCTAGATCCATCCACAACTCAGCAGATTGACCCAATTTCGTTCCTCCTTTTTATGGCTGAGTAATAATCCATTGTGTATATATGTACCACATCTTCTTTATCCATTCGTCTTTTGATGGGCATTTCGGTTGCTTCTGTGACCTGGCTATTGTAAATAGTGCTGCAGTGAACATTGGGGTCCATGTGTCTTTTATTTTTTTATTTTTTGCGGTATGCGGGCCTCTCACCACTGTGGCCTCTCCTACTGCAGAGCAGAGGCTCCGGGCGTGCAGGCTCAGCGGCCATGGTGCACGGGTCCAGCTGCTCCACGGCATGTGGGATCCTCCCAGACTAGGGCACGACCCTGTGTCCCCTGCATCGGCAGGCGGACTCTCAACCACTGCGCCACCAGGGAAGCCCTACTCACCAAGTTTTAATCCTTCCATCTGGGTGTGGTTATAGTCAAATGCCTAGACTACGCATATCAGTCTGGGACCTTCTTCCAGGAGTGTTAAGCTTCTTGCCCTCCCTATCTTTCTGTGGGTATTTAAAGGCATTTTATTCTGTTCTGTCATCGCCAACCCCCATTGACAGGTGGTTTTAACTGTCTATTTACAGTCCTTAGGTAATCTTATCCAGCTTTGAAAATCTGTATGCTGATGATATCCAAATGCATTTTCTGAAATCTCTGTAAGAATCTAGACAAATATATCCATCTGCCTACTTGATGTCTGTATGCAGACATAGTATACTCGTTATAAGTGGCTGAGTTTGAACCTCTGTTCTTCCATTTACTGTGTGATAGGAGCCAAGATAGTTAACCTTTCTACGACTCACTTTCCTCATCTATAAAATAGGAATAATAATATCATCTACCCAAGGAGTTGTTAAGGTGATGAAATGAACTTATCAATGAGACAACACATGTAAAATGCTTAGAAGTGTGCCATACACTTAGAAACCTCAATAAATGTTACTTGCTATTATCATTATTCTCAGCATCTCAAGCTTCACTTGGACAAAACTTACCTCATAATCCTCATTTTCTATCCCTATACCTTCTCTTTTCTCTAGTCATCTCCATATCAGTATATGGTACCTCTATCCACTTTGTTGCTCAAACCCAAAATATAGGTGTTAACCTAATTTCCTTATTCACTCACCATGCCCTAATCCACCAAGTCCTTTGTCCTTACCTCTAAAACATATCCCATATATGATAACCATTTTCCTTTTCCACTAACTAGTACCATCAATGTAGTCCAAGTCACTTTCAGTTCTTCTGGAATACTGCAATAGCTGGCCTACCTTTTCCATCTTTGTACAGTTCATTCCCTCTGCAGTAACCAGTGATGTTTATAAAACACCAGTTAGCTCATGTCATTATCCTTCCAGTGGCTTTTCTTTACACTTGAATAAAACCCAAACTCCTAGTTCAGGCTTACGTAGCCTACATAGCCTATTTATTTGCTTATTCTTCTACCACTCTCACCCTTGCCAAGAATGCTCCAGCCCCTGGTCTTACTGGTTTTCTGCTAACTTGTTCAACTCATTGCCACCTATAGGTAGTAGGTGTTCCCTTTGAAATGCTGTTCCTGGTCTTCTCATTTCTGGCTCCTTTTTGTTATTCAACTCTCTTGTCATTTTATGTGATAGTCCTGTAGAGAGTCTTTCCCTGACCAGTGTTTAACAAGCTGCAATAAGATTGTGGAATGCTCATTCTAATTTAAATTAATTTTTGAATTAAATAGTTTTAGGGTCAGATGGGACTTTGTTGAGGATATCTATCTGGTCCCTTTAGCTGCCTAAAACAGAAGCCACTTCTATAGCCTTATTCAACCACTGTTCATATATGTCACCCATTATCTTCTTGGTTTAATAATTTTTTCAAAATTAACACTGGTACTTTTTTCATGTAGGATTTCCGGGAAAAAAATACAGATCATATGCGCCCTGACATTGTAGCTCTTCTGAGAAGTAGCAAGAATGCATTTATCTCTGGGATGATTGGAATTGATCCTGTAGCTGTTTTCCGTTGGGCAGTTCTCCGAGCTTTTTTCAGAGCTGTTATTGCTTTCAGGGAAGCTGGGAAAAGACACATTCAGAGAAAAACTGGTAAGCAGTAGACATCAGTATTCTACCATGCTTCTGTTTGTTTTCTTACCCTGCCCTAACATCATGTTTCAGATCTAATGAGTTCTGGTGAGTGTATGTGTGTGTATATATATGTTGGTACATTTTTATTAATAAATACTGATAGGAATAATGAGTGTAAAGCACCTGGTATTTTTTAGGCATTCAGACATTGGTATGATTTTTAAACAAAAAGTGAAATTATTATTTAATTATATAGAATTTAATATTGATATTTTTCTCTGTTTTCTTCTTAAGTCATAGTTTTTACTACAAATGAAACATAATGTGGAAGCATAAGTCAGGAGGCAGAAAAATTAGGATGGAGGTAGTATAGTATAGTGGGGTAACCCAACTTCAGTAATCAGTTGTCATCTCTTCTCTTGACTGATTTTGTGACTATTAGCTGTTTTTCTTGGAGTGTAATACTGCCTTCAATATTATGAGGGTAAAATCAGATAATACATGTAAAGTATCTGTTTATGAGGTGTTAATTTTCTTTTCCTCTTACACTTAAGTCAGTTAGCTGGATTTTACTTTAAAAGTTAGGAATGGATAAAACAGGATACTTTGTTTGTGTGTCTCCTCCTTAAATCATAAAATATTCTCATTTTACATTCTGTGAGAGGAGCATCTCTAAAGCACTCGCTACCTACTTGAAATGACACTGTTGCTTGCTGTAGCTCTAGCCTCAGATAGACCATTGCTGCATAGTGAGGATATTCTAATACATATGTAATTATTTAAAATAATTTTTTTTGCCAAGAAGCTTCAGCAGAAGTGCAGGAGGACACATTTTGTGCTTTCAGAACTCCTAGACTTACTCATAGGGCTTTTGGGCATGTGCACTAGCAGTAAAACTTTAAATTCAGCTTTTATGTATTTTAACTGAATAAAATATTTGAGAGATTGTATTTCTAAAATGAGAGGCAAAACTAATTGAATTTCATTTCTGTACTTCAGATTATAATGTGTGCAAACTGGCCTTTTTGGAGAGAGCTATAGTTTTTTTTTTTTTAATAAAAGGAGTATCTTAAAACTGCTTTGCCTTTGCCAAAATTATTTCTAAGAGGCTATCTTTGCAAAAAGCTTGGAAAAATTTTAAATTGAGGATAATGGACATATAACATTATATTAGTTTCAGGTATATAACATAATGATTCAATATTTGTGTGTACTGCAAAATGGTACCATCCATTACTATACAAAGTTACAAAACTTTTTCTTGTGATGAGAACTTTTTACAATTTAATCTCTTGGCAACTTTCAAATATGTACAGTACTGCAATATTATTGACTACAGTTACCAGCAAAAAGCTTTAAGGAAAAGTTTTTTCTTCTAAGATGCATTCTTATTTATTACAGTGGTCTTTATCAATTATGAAAATTTTGAAAATTGATACATATCCTGCTAAGACGTAACTGACTAAGATAAGAAACTTTTCTTATAGTTACTGTTGAATACATTGCATTCTGTAAGAGTTATTCACATTGGATGTTACTTTGGCATTTAAAATATTATTTGTGAAAGCTGGTTCTATGTATATTAGTATTAATTAGTACAAAGACATGCAGTGCTACTAATGATCAACAACTGAAATTATCTTTGATAATTTCTAGATTCTTCTTGTTTTCTAATCTAGTTTTGCTTTCTGGCCAGCATAGAGCTTCCACATAATAAACTCTTTTTGAAAACTCTTTTATACTAGGATATAACATGTATACAGAAAAGTGCACAGAACAAAACATATAGCTCAGTGAATTATCACAAAGTGAAAACACCCCTGGAACTATCTTCTAGGTTAGGAAAGAGAATATTACCAACATGCTAGAAGTCCCCCTTGCATAAACTTTTAAAATTTCACTTTTTATCAAGAAAAAGAAAAACGATAGTTCATTTGCATTTTGAGGCAGTGACTGAGCAGGTTTGTTACAGAGAATAATTGTGTTACAGCATATTAGTGTCAGTGCCAAAATTTAGCATTTTTCCTCCCTCTGCACCACTTACCACCTGCTGTTTTCTGGTGATAACGGATAAACGGATATTATAAAATTAGAACATTGTAGTATTGCAGAACAAAAACTAACAGAGTAACTGTGAAAATGAACTAAGTAGTAGATGCAGAACTCTTATAATGACCATAAGTAGTATGCAAACATACCAGCATGAAACAGGGATTGGAGATTATTTAAGCAGAAGTAGAATATATGAAAGGCAGAAGGTAACCCAGTTCAGATCTTGAATGAGAGTAAGAAGAGGCCAAAGATAATATTTCTAATGAAGAAAGAAGATGTAGACTGCAGAAGTGTAATATATTTTCACTTCCTTTAAGAAATAAGATATTTCACTGGACTCTTAGCTGATTGTCAACAAATACCTTGATGGTGAACCAAAAAAATCTTTTTCTTCATCAAGCCAACTGAGCACAAATGAGAATATCAAATTTAAATCTACTTTTGACTGTTATTTTTTCTTTTTTATAGACTTTCAAATTAGAGGGCACAGTGCCATTTTAAGGTCTTTAAATAAAAATTAATTCAACTTATTCCTTTTAAGAATAAATTTGTTATAGTTGTGGTATGTTATAGCTGGGGCAGGTTATCAGGAAATCATAAAATGTTCTTAGTAGAGTCATATAAATAGGCAGTCTGAGTGAAGGTACATGTTGGCCCTGCTGGGAGGTGGAATTAAAAATGGTAATGATTTTTCTGGTCAGCAGTGAGATATTGGAGTACAGGTATTCCAGTGGTAGCATCCACCTTGCCTCTGTTTTACTCCTCCTGAATAAGAAAGAGCCTGGACTAGAAAGAACAGGGGAGATCATAACTTGACCATGAATTATACAGTGTGCAGATGTGAATGCAGTGATGCTTATTTTGTTCTTTTGGAGTTACGTACAAGTATAGCCAAAGAGGAATTTTAATCCATCTAAAAAGACTAGGCAGAGACAGCGAATTCAGCTGTGGCATTGGCATAAGAGGCAAGAACGAGGGGCTTCCCTGGTGGTGCAGTGGTTAAGAATCCACCTGCCAATGCAGGGGACACGGGTTCGATCCCTGGTCCGGGAAGATCCCACATACTGCAGAGCAGCTAAGCCCATGCACCACAACTACTGAGCCTGCGAGCCGCAACTACTGAACCCCATGCGCCTAGAGCCCGTGCTCTGCAACAAGAGAAGCAACTGCAATGAGAAGCCTGCGCACCACAATGAAGAGTAGCCCCCGCTCACCACAACTAGAGAAAGCCGTCGCGAAGCAACAAAGACCCAACGCAGTCAAAAATAAATTAATTAATTAATTAAAAAAAAAAAAAAAAAGAGGCAAGAACGAGAGTCCAAAGTGTCATTCGGTTCCTTAATCTACAGGGAGAAAAGCTGAAGCCATTCATATAGTGTCTGCAGATAGAGAGCTTTAATGGTTCCCACATAAACTTTTCCTCTTCCCCATCCCACACAATGGACTTTGTAACTCTAATGTGCTCCCATTTGTTTTTGCAAGTGGGAGAAGGATTCCAGTGACCATCTATTTCCAGAAATGACCAGGTACTAAAACTATTTAGATATCACCTAAACAGGGTCTAGGATCTCTATGCAGTACTCTATCCATAATTCTACCCAGTACTTAAGACAATTAAGAGCATTTTTGTTAACAAACAAAACCCTGACCATTATTTATAAATCAATTCCGTATCAGGCACTATGGTGTGGTGGTTAAGAGTAAGGGTTTTAGATTAAATGTCAATGAAACAGTAGAGTAAGGACCTCTGAAAGTTCTCTCTTCCATAAAAGCAACAAGAACACTTGCAAAAATTGTCAGAATAACTTTGCTGGAGCTCCATGAATTCATCAAAGGCCTTCAGTAATCTGGGAAATATATATACAAGAAAAAAGGCTGAATATTGATAATGACAGTGCACTTTGTAGTGTTTTAAACTTGCACTACTCACCTCCCTCCCTCCCAAGCTCTACGGTAGCCTTGAAAATCAATAGCCTGGAAGCACAATGAAAATCAGCAGTGTGACAACCCCTGGAGGGAATAGAGGGGGGCTGGCACTCCTTCAAAGCCCCATTCCCAGAGAATATTCAACTTATTTGGTAGTTCCCTGGAAGACCCCACTTACAAGGCTATCTTTTAACTTGACTTGGAGCTTGCCCAGTATGGATAACTTTTTACCTAGGGGTTTTGTCCAAAACAATCAGAAGCAGTTGTTGAACATTGCAACTCTCTGATGCAGTAGATAACAGCTGGGGCAAAAACTAACCAAAACATTTGAAAGGAAAAGCTGGAGAATGAGGTTTCCATAATGGCTATGAAAAGTTCCCATATATTCATGGGAATCTAGATAGCTATGCACATGCATAGGACTGTATACGTGCCCAGGGCTATGCATATGCTCAGTAAAGACCTGAGGATATCCTGATTTCTTACCTCAGGATAACCTTCAGATTCTGTGCAAGCAGGGCAAGGCTAAGTTGTAAACTTCCTAGCTGAGTGTTGAAGGTATGCACCAACATACACACTCAGTGACCCTTGACAAAACCTGGGAGAATTAGTGGTTTCAGGCATGTAAAGATATCTGCCTTCAATCAGTAGCTGACATTTAAGCTTACTGAGCAGAGATTTCCATGGTCACCTGTGACAAACTTTACAGAATTAGTTCAGGAAAGTCCTAAACAAATAGAAGCAACTGTAAGAAACAGCAACAACAGCAAATCCTGGGAAGAGAATTTTCAGAGTTGCCATGTTATATAACTACCCCTGAAAAAATCCAGACATTGATATTACTAGACAAAGTCTTTAAACTATTTTAAATATATTTAAAGACTTAAAGGTAACTATATCTGAAGAACAAAAGGAAAGTATGAGAACAATGTCTCACCAAATGGAGAATATCAATTTTATACACACACACACACACACACATCGATTTTGAAGTGGAAAAAAATGTACAATAACTGAAATGAGAAATTCAGTAGAAGAGTTCAGCAGCAGGTTTGAATAAGCAGAAGCCAGAATCGGGTGAACATGAAGACAGATCAGTTGAGATGATCTGGCTAAGGAACAGGAATAATAAAGAATGAAGAAAAATAAACAGAGCTTCTAGACTTATGGGACACCATGAGGTATATAAACTTCTGAGAGTCCAGAAGGAAAGGAGGGAAAGGGAAAGAAAGAATATTTCAAGAAATAATGGCCAACACCTCCTCAAATTTGATGAGAAAATTAATATACACATCTAGCAAGCTCAGCAAACTGCAAGGTGGGTGAATTCAAAGAGATTCAAACTTAGATATATCGTAATTAAACTCTCTTGAGGTAAAGAGAGAATATTGAAAGCAGCAAGAGAAAAATGATTCATCATGCACCAAGTATCCTCAGTAAGATTAAAAGTTGATTCATCATTAGAAAGCACTGAGGCTAGAGGACAGCAACTTGGCATATTCAAAGTGCTGAAAGAAAAAAACACTGTCAATCAAGAATTCTGTATTCACTAAAACTATCCTTCAAGATGAAATTATGCCATTCCCAGATAAACAGATCCTGAGTGACTGTTACTAGCTGCCCCACAAGAAATATTAAAGGGAGTTCTTCTGGCTGAAATGAAAGGACACTAGACAGTAGCTCGAAAGCACATGAAATAATAAAGAGCACCATTAAAGACAGCTATAGAGTTAAATATAAAAGATAGTAAAAATGTATTTTCTACATTTTGTAACTTTTTTTTCCTCCAATCTGATTTAAAAGACAACTGTGAAAAAGCAATAATTATAAATCTCTCTTGGAGGGCATGCCATTTTAAAGATGTAATTTGCATGACAATAACAGCATAAAGAAGGAGGAAGGGAATGAAGCTATATAGGAGGAAAGTTTTTATATACTATTGAAATTAAGTAGCTTTTAATCTAGATTAGATTGTTGTAAGTTAAGATGCTAATTTTAATTCCCTTGGCACCTGTTAAGAAAATAACTAAAAAATAATATAGTAAAAGAAATGACCAAAATATTAAAATAGTATACTAGAAAACATCTATTCAACACAAAAGAAGAGAGTAATGAAAGAAAAGAGGAACAAAAATAATATGTCTTACGGTATATGTGGAAACTAAATAACACACTTCTTAATAACCAATGGGACAAAGAAGAAATCACAAGGGAAATTAGAAAATAATTTGAAATGAATAGAAGAAAATATACACCCATATCTTATGGGATACAGCTAAAACAGTGCTTAGAGGGAAATTTATTTCTCCTTTAGAGAAATTTATCTCTATTAAAAAAGAAAGAAATATCTCAAATCAATAACTTAATGCCCCACCTTAAGATTCTAGGGAAAAAGGGAAAACTAAACCCAAAGCAAGCAGTAGGAAGGACATAATAAAAAGTAGGTCTGAAATAAATAAAATAGAGTAGAAAACAATAAAGAAAACAAATAAAACTGAAAGGTACTTCTTTATAAAGGTAAACGAAATTGACAAACCTTGAGGTAGACAGACCAAGAAGAGGAGAGAGGAGACTCAAATTACTAATTTGGGGAAAGAAAGGGGGGTGTTGCTGCTGAACTGATGGAAATAAAAAGGATTATCATACTATTAACAGTTGTATGTCAACAAATTAGAACCTAGTGGAAATGGAAAAATTCCTAGAAACATGCTAACAGCCTATACTGACTCCAGAAGAAATAGAAAGTCTGAAAGGCCTGCTACAAGAAAAGAGATTGAATTAGTTATGAAAAAAAATCTTCCCACAAACCAAGGAACAGTGAATTCACTGATAAATTTTATCAAATACTTAATGAAGAATTAACACCAATCCTTTATAAACTCTTCCAAAAACATAGACCATAAGGGAATACTTTCATTCTCAATCTGTGAGGCCAGTATTACCAGCATACCAGATAAGACATCACAAAAATGAAAACCACAAACCAATATCCCTCAACAAAAATCCTCAACAAAATCCTTGCAGACTGAGTCCAGCAATATGTAAAAAGTATTTTACACCATTATCTAGTGGAATATACCCAGGAATGCAAGATTGGTTCACCTTAGAAAACTCAAATCAATGTAATACACCACATTGATAGACTAAAGAGCAAAGATCAGATCATCACCTCAATAGACACAGAAGAGGCACTTGACAGACGTGAATACCTTTTCATATTTTTCATCATAAAAATGCTGAACAAATTAGCAATAGAAGGGGACTTCCCCAATCTGATAAGGGGACCTGTGAAAAACCCAAAGGTTGTATCATTCTTGATGGTGAATGACTGAATACTTTTCCCTTAAGATCAGAAACAAGACAGGATATCTCTTTTCACCTCTTCTATTTAACATTGTCCTGGAAATCCTGGTAAGAGTAATCAGGCAAGAAAAAGAAATAAAAGACATCCAAATTGGAAAGGAAGAAACCATTTTGTTTGTAGATGACATATTTTATGTAAAATTTCTTAAGGAATCTACAAAAAAATCTACTAGAGATAAAAAATGAGCTCAAGTTGCAAGACACAACGTCAACATGCAAAATTGGTTGTATTTCTAGACATTAACAGTAAACAACGTGAAAACAAAATTAAGTTCGTGCTTCAGTTACAAGAGCACCAACAAGTATAAAATTCTTACTAATAAATTTAACAAAAGAATTGCAAGACTTGTTCACTGAAACTACAAAATATTGTTGAAAAAGCTTAAAGAATACTGCAGTAAATGGAAAGATATTCTATGTTTATGCATTGGAAGGCATAGTTAAGATGGCAATACTGGATCTACAGATTCAGCATAGTCCTGTCAAAACCACAGCTACCTTTATGCAGATATTGACAAGCTAATCCTAAAATTGATATGTAAAGGAATCCAGAAATGCAAGAAGGACAAAAATTGGAGGATTCACATTTCCCAGTTTGGATTAGGCAGTGGATTCTTAGGTATGACAGGATTAGGTATAAAGCACAAGCAACCAAAGAAAATATGGATAAATTAGACTTCATCAAAATTAAAAACTTTTGTGCCTCAAAGGATACTATTATTTTTAATTAATTAATTAATTAATTTTTGGCTGCGCTGGGTCTTCGTTGCTGTGCACGGGCTTTGTCTAGTTGCGGCGAGCGGGGGCTACTCTTTGTTGCAGTGAGCGGGCCTCTCAATGCGGTGGCTTCTCTTGTTGCAGAGCACGGGCTCTAGGGCTCACGGGCTTCAGTAGTTGCGGTGCAAGGGCTCAGTAGTTGTGGCTTGCGGGCTCCAGAGTGCAGGCTCAGTAGTTGTGGCGCACGGGCCTAGTTGCTCCACGGCATGTGGGATCTTCCCAGACCAGGGCTCAAACCCGTGTCCCCTGCACCGGCAGGCGGATTCCCAACCACTGTGCCACCAGGGAAGCCCTCAAAGGATACTATTAAGAGAGTGAAGGGACTTCCCTGGTGGCGCAGTGGATAAGACTCCACGCTCCCAATGCAGGGGGCCAGGGTTTGATCCCTGTTCAGGAGACTAGATCCCACACGCATGCCACAACTAAAGAGCTGGAGAGCCACAACTAAGGAGCCCACAAGCTGCAACTAAGGAGGCTGCCTGCTGCAACTAAGACCCGGTGCAACCAAATAAATAAATATTTAAAAAAAGTGAAATGACAACTCACAGAATGATAGAAGATATTTATAAATCACGTATCTAATAAGGAACTGCATATATCTAGAATATATACAATTCTTGCAATTCAGTAGTAAAAAACTAATAACCCAATTAAAAAATGGGCAAAGGATGTTAAAAGACATTTCTCCAAAGAAGATATGCAGATGGTCAATAAAAAACATGAAAAGATGGTCAATATAATTTGTCATTAGGGAATTGCAAATTGAAACCACAGTAAGGTACAACTTCACATCTACTAGGATGGCTACAATAAAATAGACAGGTAATAACAAATGTTGGTAATAAGGATGTGGAGAAATTGGAAGCCTCACATGCTGCTGGTGAAAATTTAAAATGGTGCAGCCACTTTGTAAAACAGCCTGGTAGTTACATTTTACCCAGCAGTTCCACTCTTAGGTAGATACTTAAAAGAATTGAAAGCAGGTGTTCAAACAAAAACTTGTACTTGATGTTCTTAGCAACATATTCATAATAGCTAAAAGGTAGAAACGACTCAAATGTTTATCAGCAGATGACTGGATAAACAAAATGTGGTATATCCATACAATGGAATACTATTCTGTCATGTAAATGAATGAGGTACTAGTACATGCTATAACATGGGTGAACCTTGAAAGCATTTTGTGAAGTGAAAGCATAAGACACAAAAGGCCACATACTGTATGATTTCATTTATATGAATTTTCTAGAATAGGCAAATCTGTTGAGAAAGAATGTAGATTAGTGTTTGCTCAGGGCAGACAGGGAGATAACAAGGGGCGTGATAGTTTAGAAGTACAGAGTTTCTCTCTAAGGACCCCACACAAAAACTACTAGATCTAATGAATGAATTCAGCAAAGTAGCAGGATACAAGAGTAACATTCAGAAATCAGTTGTATTTCTTTTTTTTTTTTTTAATAAATTTATTTATTTATTTATTTATGGCTGTGTTGGGTCTTCGTTTCTGTGCGAGGGCTTTCTCTAGTTGCGGCGAGCGGGGGCCACTCTTCATTGTGGTGCGCGGGCCTCTCTTGTTGTGGAGCACAGGCTCCAGACACGCAGGCTCAGCAGTTGTGGCTCAAGGGCCCAGTTGCTCCGTGGCATGTGGGATCTTCCCAGACCAGGGCTCAAACCCATGTCCCCTGCATTGGCAGGCAGATTCTCAACCACTGCACCACCAGGGAAGCCCCATCAGTTGTATTTCTTTACACTAACCATGAAATATCAGAAAGGGAATGTAAAAAAAAAAAACAAAAAAACTGGGACTTCCCTGGTGGTGCAGTGGTTAAGAATCCACCTGCCATTGCAGGGGACATGGGTTTAAGCCCTGGTCTGGGAAGATCCCACATGCCGCGGAGCAACTAAGGCCGTGTGCCACAACTACTGAGCCTGTGCTCTAGTGCCTGTGAGCCACAACTAATGAGCCCTTGTGCCACAACTACTGAAGCCCACACACCTAGAGCCCGTGCTCCACAACAAGAGAAGTCACCACAATGAGAAGCCTGCACACCACAACAAAGAGTAGCTCCACTCTCCACAACTGGAAAAAGCCAGTGTGCAGCAACGAAGACCCAATGCAACCAAAACTAAATAAATAAATAAATTTATTTTAAAAAACCCAGAAAACCTTTTAAAATTACACCAAAAGTATCTAGGAATAAACCTGACCAAGGAGGTGAAAGACTTACACACTGAGAACTATAAAACATTAATAAAGGAAGTAAAAGAGGATTCAAAGAAATGGAAAGATATCCCATGCTTTTGGATTGGAAGAATTAATACAGTTAAAATGGCAATACTACCCAAAGCAATCTACAGATACAGTGAAATCCTGTCAAATTACCCATGACATTTTTCACAGAACTAGAACAAATTCCAAAAATTTATATGGAACCATGAAAGACCCAGAATTGCTAGAGCAATCCTGAGGAAAAAAAACAAAGCAGGAGGACTTCCCTGGTGGCATAGTGATTAAGAATCCATCTGCCAGTGCAGGGGACACAGGCTCAAGTCCTGGTCTGGGAAGATCCCATATGCCGCAGAGCAACTAAGCCCGTGTGCCATAACTACTGATCCTGCACTCTAGAGCCCATGAGCCACAGCTGCTGAGCCCATGTGCCACAACTACTGGGGCCCACGCACCTCTAGCCTGTGCTCTGCAACAAAGACAAGGCACTGCAATGAGAGGCCCATGCACTTCAGTAAAGGGTGGCCCCCATTCACTGCAACTAGAGAAAGCCCATGCACAGCAATGAAGACAAAACTAAATATAAATAAATTAATTAATTAAAAAAAAAAAAAGCAAGAGGCATAACTCTCCCAGACTTCAGACAATACCACAAAGTTACAGTAATCAAAACAATGTGGTATTGGTACAAAAACAGGCTTATGGATCAATGGTACAGAATAGAGAGCCCAGAAATAAACCCATACACCTATGGTCAATTAATCTTCAACAAAGGAGGCAAGAATATAAAATGGGAAAAAGACAGTCTCTTCAGCAAGTGGTGCTGGGAGAGTTGGACAGCTGCATGTAAAT
Source organism: Monodon monoceros (assembly GCF_005190385.1). Taxonomy (NCBI): domain Eukaryota; kingdom Metazoa; phylum Chordata; class Mammalia; order Artiodactyla; family Monodontidae; genus Monodon; species Monodon monoceros. The sequence continues at coordinate 74,155,390 of NW_021703778.1, read as the reverse complement.
CAGTGAAGTTAGAACACACCCTCACACCATGCACAAAAATAAACTCAAAATGTCTTAAAGACTTAAACATAAGACATGACAGTATAAAACTCCTAGAAGAGAGCAAAGGCAAAACATTCTCTGACATAAATCATACCAATGTTTTCTTAGGTCAGTCTCCCAAGGCAATAGAAATAAAAACAAAAACAAACAAATGAGACCTAATCAAACTTACAAGCTTTTGCACAGCAAAGGAAACCATAAAAAAACAAAAAGACCAATGGAATGGGAGAAAATATTTGCAAATGATGCAACAGACAAAGGCTTAATATCCAAAGTATACAAACAGCTCATACAGCTCAACAACAACAAAACAACAACCCACTTGAAAAATGGGCAAAAGGGCTTCCCTGGTGGCACAGTGGTTGAGAGTCCGCCTGCCGATGTAGGGGACATGGGTTCGTGCCCCGGTCCGGGAAGATCCCACATGCTGCGGAGTGGCTGGGCCCATGAGCCATGGCCGCTGAGCCTGCGCATCCGGAGCCTGTGCTCTGCAACGGGAGAGGCCACAACAGTGAGAGGCCCGCGTACCGCAAAAAAAAAAAAAAAAAAAATGGGCAGAAGACCTTAATAGACATTTCTCCAAGGAAGACATACAAATAGCCATTAGGCACATGAAAAGATGCTCAACGTCACTAATTATTACAGAAATGCAAGTCAAAACTACAATGAGGTACCACCTCACACTGGTCAGAATGGTCATTTAAACGTCTACAAATAACAGTGCAGGAGAGTGTGGAGAAAAGGGAACCCTCTTACACTGTTGGTGGGGATGTAAGTTGTTACAGCCACTATGGAAAACAGTATGGAGGTTCCTCAGAAAACTAAAAATAGAATTACCATGTGATCCAGCAGTCCCACTCCTGGGATCATTACTTGATTGACTTTGGGAGGGGTAGGGGTGGTATTTACCAGAAGGGAATGAAATAACTTGCTGAGGTGATGGAAATGCCCTGTATCTTGATTGAGGATTATATGATATAACTATTTGTTTAAGCTCATCAAACTGTATACTTGAGATTAGTGGAGTTTACTGTATGTGAAATATACCTTTAAAAAAATGGCCCTAAGGCCTGGGAGCTGGCATTATAGAAACTATTATAGGATCAGAGACATGGCTTCAGGTTTGAATGATACAGTGGAGCTGGGATTGAACCCCTGTTTTATATGATGTAGGACCTTCAAAGAGCTTGAACTCTTCTGTCACTGAAAAGATAATTGTAAAACTCTGTCTGTTGGCCTTGCCTAGAAGAACAAGAATCATATCAGTATGTGTTAGGCCTTAGATAAATTTTGAAAAAAAAGTTGCCTAAAAAAATTAGTGCCCCATATCTTCTTCACCACGCGAGAGAATTTATACTGTTTGTTTGGTGCATAATCTCAAACTAAGAAATTATCAAAACTAGGCTAGGAATTTAGCATAAGCAAACACTAAATAAACCTCTTTTAAGAGTTTGAGACTCCACTGAAAATGTACTTACAAAACCATCCTAGGAAACCAAACCACCTTGACAGGGAGTTAGTACACACAACAGAGAGGAGTATCACTTTAAGGTTTGGAAATAGTATTATAGTCCATAAAGCAGGGTTTAAAATTGTTAAAGAGTTAAAAGAAGGCATAGAAAGCAGAATGAAAGAACAGAAGTTAAAAACAAACAAACAAACCCTAAGTTGTACGATGATGAGATACAAAACAGTCGGTGAGACACAAAACAGTCACAGATATAAAATTACCCATATCCAAATGGCATTGCCACAATTTATTTAGATAAAATAGAAAATTGAGTACAGAGGCTGTAGTCAAGTTGAGCGAATTTTAATTTAAGATTACATAATAATTTACTATATTTAATATTCTGAACTCTTATATAAAACACTTTAATACCATAATCTTCTTAAATTATTTCTGACTAACAATATATCATTAGCTATTGAAGGGCCTGAAAGTCTGTTGATAACTTTCAAAAATTACAATTTGGATGGAGTATGAGTAGAACTCACCAGGTGGTTTTTTCCTCAAATGGTCCTCCTCAACTGATGGTTTACCCTAACCCCTAGCCCCCCACCCTGTTACTAACCAAGTGCAGCCTCATCTGAGCCTATGCATTCCTTCCCCCACCCAAGAGTCCTATGAAGGAGGGGATTATTGAGAATAGAATATTTTTATTGAGGTATCTTTTGACTAAGAAATGATGGTAACTTGGTAATACTTGTCTCTTCTTGAAACATGGAACATGTACAGTTATGGACTCTCTGTACTGGATAAATGAGATAGTGTTTTATTAGCTTACTTTTTAATTATAGGATACAAAATTTCTTTTTAATTTTACAAAAGCCTGATATATCTATCTATATCTATATTTATATCAGATTATCTGTTTCTATATCTATCTGTCTATCTATAATCTGATGTTACGGTATCATGAGATTCTGTATCTTTAACTAAAACGTGGATGCCTATTCTCTGGATGTAGATATTCAGTTTAAGGAATTATAGTTTGGTTAAACCATGCAAACCTCCTTGAATTACTGTGCTTCTGTTTAACTTCTGAAATGATTCTGCCCTGAGAACTATTCATAGATAGTATCTTATTCCTAATTATACAGTAAATATGTACTAATGGAACTTTAGTTCATAATTATGTGTTGCTTAATTTGCCTCCATCTATTGTTAAACTATTCACTTTTTTTGTTGTTGTTGTTGTTATTTTTTTTTGTGGTACGCGGGCCTCTCACTGTTGTGGCCTCTCCCGTTGCGGAGCACAGGCTCCGGACGCGCAGGCTCAGCGGCCATGGCTCACGGGCCCAGCCGCTCCGCAGCATGTGGGATCTTCCCGGACCGGGGCACGAACCCGTGTCCCCTGCATCGGCAGGCGGACTCTCAACCACTGCGCCACCAGGGAAGCCCTCACTTTTATTTTTTAAAGGCAAACCTACATACATTTGAACTTCACGTCCTAACTCTAGAGATGTTCTTGTGTAAATGATACTTGACTCCTCCCAAACCTGGAAAACCTGAATTCTCTTTTAAATCCATTTATTCCTAATATTTATGGTACAATCTTCCTTCCCTCTTTACTGCTCGAGTGTCTCACTGTTTCAGTAGCACTAATCTGGGGCTTTGGTCCTTACTTGAATGTGCTCTCGTTCCTTTCCTCCCAATAGTTGATTCTGACAGATTTTCCAGCTTTGTTTTCAGATTTATAAGTACAGAAGTGCTGCTGTGTTTTCCTGCTCTATAGTGCTTTTCTTCCTACTCTTTCAACATTGACACACTTGGAATTCCTACAAGTGTGGTTAATTGCGAGATTTGTGAACGTTTAACTTTTGGTAAATTGTTTTGGGTATATTTCTCTTTGGGGTTCCATCAGAAACAATGTTTCTTGCATTGTTGCCACCTCTATGCTAATTATATTTCAGACCTGATAAAAATGAGTCCATTAAAAAAAAGACACCATACAATTGTTTTTGAAATTTCCCTGGTATTTTAAATTAAAAATTTTTAGTATGATGTTAACTCACAACACTTTGAGTACTGAAAAAGGATAGTTTTGAATACCTGAACAGGACCTTTATTTTTTCCTATTGTTTTTGTGTAATTTCCTCAAATTAATTGGAAAAATTATTCACATTTAATAACCCCAATTATTTGATACATTTTTATTTACTCTTAAGATAGTTGGCAGCATTGTCCTTGATTCTCTATTGGTTTGGGCTTATATAATGTCTTTTTCTTCTCTCCATTTTTTGTTTTTCTTTTGCTTCCTAAGGACATGATGATACAGCGCCATGTGCAGTTTTGAAAAGTATGGATAGTATTAGCTTTCTCCAACACCCAGTCCACCAGAGGAGCTTAGAGATTCTGCAGAGGTGCAAGGAAGAGAAGTACAGTAAGGCTGCAAATCCTGATAAATAAACTCCGTGTCATCACATCCATTTGGAAATGGAAACCAGGAGCATTCTACACTTGGGTGGGATGTAAATAGCTTAGGCAATGTGACTTTATAATCCTTTGACCAGTGAGTCTCAGGATACTTCCATTGAGACTTTCATTCTTTTTTTTGAAAAAGTTGATATACCTGTTGTTTTAACTTGGATGACTTTTAACTTGGATGACTATTTGTGATCCTTGAGTTGTTAATTATACTTGGTTACAGACTTTGAATTGGTTTCTGCTTTTGACTTTAAAATATCCAAGGGATGAGTAAAAATGAATAATGATTTTTTCCTGTTGGTTTTTTTTTTTAAACTTTATTGAAATCTAATTGAGGTAGTGTAAACTGCATGCCAAAGCATACAGTTTGGTAAGTTTTGACATATATATGAACTCATCACAATCAAGATAATTAACATATCTAACACTGCCAACAGTTTCCTGTGTCTTGAGAATTCCTGCTGATTTTTATGCTAATTTATACACTTGAATTTTAACGTCAGCAATATTGTTTTCATTGGCAAATTCGCTTAGTTTGACTATAGTTCTCCTATCAGATTTTATCATGTCTGATTTAGAGCAAAGTCACCACTTAATGTTTTGTCTAAGGAAGAATGACAGAATCATAGAGGGTGTTCTCTTGTTTTTGTTCTTTTTGTTGTTGTTTTTTTATAAAATTGGTGTAAAAAGATGCCCTTGGTCTCCATTTTCTCCTTTTCTATTTGTTGTACTCATTCTGCATGAAAATGGTTCTTTTGCTTGTTGTGGGATAACAGTTGTTTGGCTACTGCTATTGCTATAGTGAGAATAAAGGATCCTTCAGAATATTCAAAGCCTAACTCAGCAATTTGCATATAATGGACTAAATTACTTATGTAGTCTGTTCTGAGCTTTTTACAAATCACAGATTTACTTTGCTAACTTCACAGTTCTGTGATTGAAATTCCATGGAATATTAGTATTTAATTATCAGTGAAAGGAGAATATAAGTAGAATTCCTAAGAGCAAATGGTGTGGGTTCTTTCTTCAGTTCTTACTATGCTGTCTTGGTATAAGAAAATGTGTAATGCATTTTGAAAAATGTTGTTAAAATATTTTCTCATTTTAGAAGAACAAAGGTAAGTATTTTATTTAAAAAAGACATCTTCAAATGTTGCTCTTAATTATTGCTGTTGTTTCTGAAAGGTATACAAGTACTTATTCCAAATATCCATCTTCCTTTTCTTAATCTTTTAATCCATGGGACATGATTGAAAACAGTCTACAAATCTTTTGGAGGGAACTTAAAATAATTCTTTTTAACTTTTAAATAATTGCAAGTAGTTTATTTGCTTCGTTGATTTTCATGACTCTCAGCCTGACAACCCCAGGCCTAATTGTATACCAGTTAGGTATATATGGGTGTAGAATAGGAAGGCACCATTTCAGCAGCAGCTGCATGAGGACATTGTACATTGTACACATGCACATTTATTTCTACATTTGTGGAAGCTGGGCTTTTCCATTACTTTAGGTAGTTTATTTTCCATTATAGTACTACCAATAATTAAAATTTTATAATATATAAAATGATAAATTCAAGTTTTGGAGATTGTTTTTAAAAAACCGGGGGACTACTAGCCTTAGGTAATAGTAGTGGTGAATTGATGAGACAGACAGGTTTTCAGAGACAGAAAACCACAACCATACTGGCTTGAAGTGTCAGAGGATAAAGTTGAGGAGTAGCAAAGAAGCTTGAAATTTAGGAGGAAAATCCTGGAATGGAGAGAGCTGCCAAAGGCTAAAACTCAAAGTTAGAGTACGAATTCTGCCATCCATACCTGGCTGACTGTTGTGAGTAATCAGGGGAGACCATAGGAGCTCTGTCAAAGAGCAATGCAAACCAAATAGGAGATAACCTTGGAAAGACACAACTGCAGTAGGTGAGATTTGCAAGTTTACTGATTTTTTTTAACTGAGGGCTTTTTGTATCTCTGCATAGCTCCTCTTGGGGGATAGCTGAATTCTTACTGCCTTTAGTTGGAATCCCATAGGTAGAGGTGAGAGAGAAAGAAGCAGAAAAATATTGGAAGAAATAGTGGCTTGAAAACTTCTCATGTTTGAGAAAAACTAGCTTGGAGATTCAAGACAATCTGTGACCTTCAACTAGAATCAATACAAAAGAAAACCACAACTACACACATTATAGGCAAATTGCTAAATGCCAGAGATAGTAAGGAAATCTTGAAAGCAGCCCAGAGAAAATATGGTACATTAAATACAGGGGAATACAGGCATACCTCAGAGCAATTTCAGAGTCAGTTCCAGATCACTGCAATAAAGCAAATATCACAATAAAGGGAGTCACATGAATTTTTTTGGTTTCCTGGTGCATATAAAAGTTATGTTTACACTATACTGTAGTCTGTTAAGTATGCAGTAGCATTATGTCGAAAAAAACAATGTACATACCTTAATTAAAAAATAATTTATTGCTGGGCTTCCCTGGTGGCGCAGTGGTTGAGAGTCCGCCTGCCGATGCAGGGAACACGGGTTCGTGCCCTGGTCCGGGAAGATCCCACATGCCGCGGAGCGGCTAGGCCCGTGAGCCATGGCCGCTGAGCCTGCGCGTCCGGAGCCTGTGCTCCGCAACGGGAGAGGCCGCAACAGTGAGAGACCCGCATACCGCAAAAAAAACCCCAAAAAAACAAAGCTTTATTGCTAAAAAATGCTAACCATAGTCCGAGCCTTCAGGGAATAGTAGTTACATCAAAGATCACTGATCACAGATCACCATAACAAATATTATAATAATGAAAACTTTGAAATACTGCAGGCATTATCTAAATGTGACACAGAGACACTATGTGAGCAAATGCTGTTGGAAAAATGGTGCTGATAGACGTGCTCAACACAGGGTTGCCAAAAATCTTCAATTTGTAAAAAACGCAATATCTGCAAAGCACAATAAAGTGAAGTACAAGAAAATGAGGTTTGCCTATAATGATATGGTTAACACTTGTCTTCTCATTAAAAGCAATGGAGGCTGAAAGATATCCAAAAATCATAATTAAAATCCCACAAAACAATTCAAGACCCCCAAACAAAAGCAGTGTTCAGGCAGTTGCTTAATTTATAGTTTGGGTCCAGACAAGTTAATTGTCTACTAGAAGAAAAATCAAGGCTGCAGGAAAACATAACAATTCATTGTTGTTACAATGTATTATCCACAATGTCCAATCATCAGTTAGGAAAAGTAGCTTTCAAAAATAAAGCTGGAATAAAGATATTTTCAGATAAACAGATAATCTGAGGGAATTTGTCACCGTAATGTGTTTTATGAAAAATGATAATGGAAATGCTTTAGGTTAAAAGCAAATGACACCATATGGTAATTTGGATGTATAGTAGAGGCTGATAAACTTTTTCTGCAAAGGATCAGATGGTAAATATTTTAGGCTTTGTCGGTCATATGGTCTGTTGAAACAACTGAGTTCTGCTGTGAAAGGAGCTGTATAGACAATATATAAATAAATGAGCATGGATACATTCCAATAAATTTTTTTATAGACACTGAAATTTAAATTCCATATAATTTTCACATGTTACAAAAATATTCTTCCATTGATTTTTTTCCTAAACCATTAAAAAAATGTAAAACCATTCTTGGCTCTCAGGCCATGCAAAAATAGGCAGTGGGTTTGATTTGGCCCATGGACTCTAGTTTGCTGATCCATGAGTTATTGGAAGGAATAAAGAAACCAGAGGTAATACATATGTATATAAATAAATGAGTATACATATTTTCTTTCCCTCTCTTAGTTCTTTTAAAAGATATATGATTATTTAGGGTAAAAATTATGACATTGTTCTGGTGGTTTAAAATGTGTCCACAAATTATTTGATACTCCTCCCTTCAAAAGGCATGTGCTGTACTTAGTGATTTGCTTCTAAAGTGTAATGTGGCAGAACTGACAATGTGTGACCTTCGAGATTAAGACATAAAAGGTATTGTGGCTTTTCCTCCTCCATGTCATTTTTGGTGCTGCCACCTTCTCTCTATAGTGATTATTCTCTGAGATTTGCAGGGAGGAAATTAAAAGAGTGGGGAGAAATTAGGGTTCTTGGGAGCATGAGCTGAAGCCCCACTTCCACAAAGGTCAGGAGCCCTGGAAAAGGGAAGGAATAAGATGCTGGGGGAAGAGAGAGAGAGAGGGTGGAATAGTAGAATGTCACTTGAATTTAAACCCATACTTTTGACCTTCTTGGAACAATGGAGATTGTGATGTTCCTGAACAAGATGAAGGACAAGCAATTGTCAGAGAAGGGCTTGTCACCGTCCTGATGTGCCTGCCTTAATGTCCATGACCTCAGGCATCAGTATGGTAACACAAATGATTGAAAATTTAAAGGATGTTGTCTGACCAAAATGGAATTAAAATAGAAATCAGTAACAGAAAGACATCTGAGAAATCCTCACATATTTGGAAAATAACATGTATAAGTAACTTGCAAGTTAAAGAAAAATTTATAAGGCGACTTGAAAATATTTTGGTTTGAATGATAATGGAAACACAGCATATTACAGGTTGTGGAATGCAGCTAAAGAAGTGCTTAGAAGAAAACCGGTAGCTTTAAACCCTTATATAAGAAAAGAAATGAGGTAAAAAATCAATGATCTGAGCTTTTACTTTATGAAGCTACAACAAGAAGGGCCTATTAGAGCTAAAATTACTGAATAGGAAGCTGACCAACAGTAGAGAAAATCAGTGGAAACCAAAAGCTGGTATTTTGGGTGTTTTAGTTTTTGTTTTCTTTTATTTATTTTTGTAATACAGCAGGCTCTTATTAGTCATCAATTTTATACACATCAGTGTATACATGTCAATCCCAATGGCCCAGTGCATCACACCCCCACCCCCACCCCCCCGCCACTTTCCCCCATTGGTGTCCATACGTTTGTGTTCTACATCTGTGTCTCAATTTCTGCCCTGCAGACCGGTTCATCTGTACCATTTTTCTAGGTTCCACATATATGCGTCAATATACGATATTTGTTTTTCTCTTTCTGACTTAACTTCACTCTGTATGACAGTCTCTGGATCCATCCACGTCTCAACAAATGACCCAATTTCGTCCCTTTTTATGGCTGAGTAATAATCCATTGTATATATATGTACCACATCTTCTTTATCCATTCATCTGTTCATGGACATTTAGGTTGCTTCCATGACCTGGCTATTGTAAATAGTGCTGCAGTGAACATTGGGTTGCACGTGTCTTTTTGAATTATGGTTTTCTCTGGGTATATGCCCAGTAGTGGGATTGCTGGATCATATGGTAGTTCTATTTTTAGTGTTTTAAGGAACCTCCATACTGTTCTCCATAATGGCTGTATCAATTTACATTTCCACCAACAGTGCAAGAGGGTTCCCTTTCCTCCACACCCTGTCCAGCATTTGTTGTTTGTAGATTTTCTGATGATGCCCATTCTAACTGGTGTGAGGTGATACCTCATTGTAGTTTTGATTTGCATTTCTCTAATAATTAGTGATGTTGAGCAGCTTTTCATGTGCTTCTTGGCCATCTGTATGTCTTCTTTGGAGAAATGTCTATTTAGGTCTTCTGCCCATTTTTGGATTGGGTTGTTTGGTTTTTTTTTAATATTGAGCTGCATGAGCTGTTTTTATATTTTGGAGATTAATCCTTTGTCCGTTGATTCATTTGCAAATATTTTCTCCCATCCTGAGGGTTGTCTTTTTGTTTTGTTTATGGTTTCCTTTGCTGTGCAAAAGCATTGAAGTTTCATTACGTACCATTTGTTTACTTTTGTTTTTATTTCCATTACTCTAGGAGGTGGATCCAAAAAGATCTTGCTGTGATTTATGTCAAAGAGTGTTCTTCCTATGTTTTCCTCTAAGAGTTTTATAGTGTCCGGTCTTACATTTAGGTCTCGAATCCATTTTGAGTTTATTTTTGTGCATGGTGTTATGGAGTGTTCTAATTCCATTCTTTCACATGTAGCTGTCCAGTTTTCCCAGCACCACTTATTGCAGAGACTGTCTTTTCTCCATTATGTATCCTTGCCTCGTTTGTCATAGATTACCTGACCATAGGTGCGTGGGTTTATCTCTGGGCTCTCTATCTTGTTCCATTGATCTATATTTCTGTTCTTGTACAAGTACCATATTGTCTTGATTACTGTAGCTTTGTAGTATAGTCTGAAGTCAGGGAGTATGATTCCTCCAGCTCCGCTTGTTTCCCTCAAGACTGCTTTGGCTATTCAGGGTCTTTTGTGTCTGCATATAAATTTTAAGATTTCTTTTCCAGTTCTGTAAAAAATGCCATTTGTAATTTGGTAGGGATTGCATTGAATCTGTAGATTGCTTTCGGTAGTGTAGTCATTTTCACAATATTGATTCTTCCAATCCAAGAACATGGTATATCTCTCCATCTGTTGACATCATCTTTAATTTCTTTCATCAGTGTCTTATAGTTTTCTGCATACAGGTCTTTTGTCCCCCCAGGTAGGTTTATTCCTAGGTATTTTATTCTTTTTGTTGCAGTGGTAAATGCCAGTGTTTCCTTAATTTCTCTTTCAGGCTTTTCATTAGTCTATAGGAATGCAAGAGATTTCTGTGCATTAATTTTGTATCCTGCAACTTTACCAAACTTGTCGATTAGCTGTAGTAGTTTTCTGGTAGCATCTGTAGGATTCTCTATGTATAGTATCATGTCACCTGCAAACAGTGACAGTTTTACTTCTTCTTTTCCAATTTGTATTCCTTTTATTTCTTTTTCTTCTCTGATTGCCGTAGCTAGGACTTCCAAAACTATGTTGAATAAGAGTGGTGAGAGTGGACATCCTTGTCTTGTTGCAGATCTTAGAGGAAATGCTTTCAGTTTTTCACCATTGAGAATGATGTTCGCTGTGGGTTTGTCGTATATGGCCTTTATTATGTTGAGGTAAGTTCCCTCTGTGCCCACTTTCTGGAGAGTTTTTATCATAAATGGGTGTTGAATTTTGTCAGAAGCTATTTTGCATCTATTGAGATGATCATATGGTTTTTCTTCTTCAATTTGTTAATATGGTGTATCACACTGATTGATTTGTGTATACTGAAGAATCCTTGCATCCCTGGGATAAATCCCACTTGACCGTGGTGTATGATCCTTTTAATGTGTTGTTGGATTCTGTTTGCTAGTATTTTGTTGAGGATTTTTGCATCTATATTCATCAGTGATATTGGTCTGTAATTTTCTTTTTTTGTAGTATCTTTGTCTGGTTTTGGTATCAGGGTGATGGTGGCCTCATAGAGTGAGTGTGGGGAGTGTTCCTTCCTCTGCAATTTTTTGGAATAGTTTGAGAAGGATGGGTGTTAGCTCTTCTCTAAATGTTTGATAGAATTCACCTGTGAAGCCATCTGGTCCTGGACTTTTGTTTGTTGGAGGATTTTTAATCACAGTTTCAATTTCCTTACTTGTGATTGGTCTGTTCATATTTTCTATTTCTTCCTGGTTCAGTCTTGGAAGGTTATACCTTTCTAAGAATTTGTCCATTTCTTCCAGGTTGTCCATTTTATCGGCATAGAGTGGCTTGTAGTAGTTTCTTAGGATGCTTTGTATTTCTGTGGTGTCTGTTGTAACTTCTCCTTTTTCATTTCTAATTTTATTGATTTGAGTCCTCTCCCTCTTTTTCTTGATGAGTCTGGCTGATGGTTTATCAATTTTGTTTATCTTCTCAAAGGACCAGCTTTTAGTTTTATTGATCTTTGCTATTGTTTTCTTTGTTTCAATTTATTTCTTTCTGCTCTGATCTTTATGATTTCTTTCCTTCTGCTAACTTTGGGTTTTGTTTGTTCTTCTTTCTCTAGTTCCTTTAGGTGTAAGGTTAGATTGTTTATTTGAGGTTTTTCTTGTTTCTTGAGGTAGGCTTGTATAGCTATAAACTTGCCTCTTCAAACTGCTTTTGCCGATTCACATAGGTTTTGGATCATCGTGTTTTCATTGTCATTTGTCTCTAGGTATTTTTTGGTTTCCTCTTTGATTTCTTCAGTGATGTCTCGGTTATTTAGTAACGTATTGTTTAGCCTCCATGTGATTGTGTTTTTTACGTTTTTTTCCATGTAATAAATTGATTTCTGATCTCAAAGTGTTGTGGTCAGAAAAGATGCTTGATATGATGTCAATTTTCTTAAATTTACTGATTCCTGATTTGTGACCCAAGATTTGATCTATCCTGGAGAATGTTCCGTGCGCACTTGAGAAGAAAGTGTAATCTGCTGTTTTTGGGTGGAATGTCCTATAAATATCAGTTAAATCTATCTGGTTTACTGTGTCATTTAAAGCTTCTGCTTCCTTATTTATTTTCATTTTGGATGATCTGTCCATTGGTGTAAGTGAGGTGTTAAAGTCCCCCACTATTATTGTGTTACTGTCGATTTCCTCTTTTAGAGCTTTTAGCAGTTGCCTTATGTATTGAGGTGCTCCTATGTTGGGTGCATATATATTTATAATTGTTATATCCTCTTCTTGGATTGATCCCTTGATCATTATGTAGTGTCCTTCCTTGTCTCTTGTAACATTCTATATTTTAAAGTCTATTTAATCTGATATGAGTATTGTTACTCCAGCTTTCTTTTGATTTCCATTTGCATGGAGTATCTTTTTCCATCCCCTCAATTCAGTCTGTATGTGTCCCTAGGTCTGAAGTGGGTCTCTTGTAGACAGCATATATATGGGTCTTGTTTTTGTATCCATTCAACAAGCCTGTGTCTTTTGGTTGGAGCATTTAATCCATTCACGTTTAAGGTAATTATCGATATATATGTTCCTATGACCATTTTCTTAATTGTTTTGGGGTTTATTTTTGTAGGTCCTTTTCTTCTCTTGTGTTTCCTACTTAGAGAAGTTCCTTTAGCATTTGTTGTAGAGCTAGTTTGGTGGTGCTGAATTCTCTTAGCTTTTGCTTGTCTGTAAAGCTTTTGATTTCTCCACTGAGTCTGAATGAGATCCTTGCCGGGTAGAGTAATCTTGGTTGTAGGTTCTTCCCTTTCATCACTTTAAATATGTCATGCCACTCCCTTCTGGCTTGTAGAGTTTCTGATGAGAACTCAGCTGTTAACCTTATGGGAGTTCCCTTTTATGTTATTTGTCGTTTTTCCGTTGTTGCTTTCAATAATTTTTCTTTGTCTTTAATTTTTGTCAGTTTGATTACTTTGTGTCTCGGCGTGTTTCTCCTTGGGTTTATCCTGCCTGTTACTCTCTGCGCTTCCTGGACTTGGGTGGCTATTTACTTTCCCAGGTTAGGGAAGTTTTCGACTATAATCTCTTCACATATTTTCTCTGGTCCTTTCTCTCTCTCTTCTCCTTCTGGGACCCCTATAATGTGAATGTTGTTGCATTTGATGTTGTCCCAGGGGTCTCTTAGGCTGTCTTCATTTCTTTTCATTCTTTTTTCTTTATTCTGTTCCACAGCAATGAATTCTACCATTCTGTCTTCTAGGTCACTTATGTGTTATTCTGCTATTGATTCCTTCTAGTGTAGTTTTCATTTCAGTTATTGTATTGTTCATTTCTGTTTGTTTGTTCTTTAATTCTTCTAGGTCTTTGGTAAACATGTCTTGCATCTTCTCAATCTTTGCCTCCATTTTTTTTCTGAGGTCCTGGATCATGTTCACTATCATTATTCTGAATTCTTTTCCTGGGAGGTTGCCTAACTCCACGTCATTTAGTTGTGTTTCTGGGGTTTTATCTTGTTCCTTCATCTGTTACATAGCCCTCTGCCTTTCCATCTTGTGTGTCTTTTTGTGAATGTGGGTTTTGTTCCGCAGGCTACAGGATTGTAATTCTTCTTGCTCCTGCTGTCTGCACTCTGGTGCTGTACAAAAGGCCACTACCTCTGACTACTCTTCCATGTATTCCAGAATTTCTGTCTCAGGTTAAAAAATATGTCATCCTTTTCCTGGAGAATACTTATACTGAAGTAGAAGGCAGAGATGTACACCGGCCCATTGAGCGCCTGGTCGCACAGCACCTTGCCCAGGACAGCACACAGCGCGCGCCCTGGCAACACACGTGCAGCCACACGTAGTTGAAGTTTGTGTGGAAGGCCACGGCCACGGTGGCCACGTGCTGTGTCTGCCACCAGTCGGCAGGCCCGCCCTGCAGCCGCTGCTGCAGCGCGTCGCCAGCTGAGAAGAGCGCGGCATCCAAAAGCTGGTATTTTGAAAAGAGCAATTAAATTAATAAAGCTTGAGTCCAGCACCATTCAATAGAACTTTCTGTGAGGATGGAAATGTTCTCCAACTATGCTGGTCAAAACTGTAGCCACTAGCCACATGTGGTTGTTAAACACCTGAAATTTTAAAAAAATTTTAAAACTGAAGTTTTAATTAAATCAGTTTAAATTTGAATGGCCATGTGTAGCTAGTGGCTGCTGTATTGGATAGTGTAGTTCTGGCCATTCTGATCAAGAAATATGACAGAAGACACAAATACTGTTATCTGAAATGAACAAGTAGACACAGTTACATATGGTATAGACATCAAAAGGTTGAGGAAAGACTGTGAACATTTATGCCAATACATTCAACAACTTAGATGAAATGGACAGATTCCTTGAATGTCAACAGTTATCAAAATTGACCCAAGGAAAAATAAAGAATCTCTTTATCTTTTTATTCCTATATCAATTATTGGATTCATAAGTAAAATCTTCCCACACATGATAACAAAAAAGTCCAGGCCCATATAGCTTCAGTAGTCAATTGTATTTAAGAAATGTTTTCATTTTTGTTTTTTTCATTTTTGGCTGCGTTGGGTCTTCGTTGCTGTGCAGAGGCTTTCTCTAGTTTCGGTGAGCGGGGGCTACTCTTTGTTATGATGCACGGGCTTCTCATTGTGGTGGCTTATCTTGTTGCGGAGCCTGGGCTCTAGGCGCACAGGCTTCAGTCGCTGTAGCATGCGGGCTCAGTAGTTGTGCCACGTGGGCCCTAGAGTGCGCGGGCTTCAGTAGTTGTGGTTTGTGGCCTCATTAGTTGTGGCTCATGGGCTCTAGAGCGCAGGCTCAGTAGTTGTGGCACATGGGCTTAGCTGCTCCATGGCATGTGGGATTTTCCAGGATCAGGGATTGAACCCATGTCCCCTGCATTGGCAGGTGGATTCTTAACCACTGCACCACCAGGGAAGTCCTTAAGGAATGTTTAAGAAAGCAGTTATACCAGTTCTCCTCAACTCTTTCAGAAAACAGAGGAGCAAGTAGTACTATACAAATCATATCATGAGACCAGTATTATTACTCTAAATCCAAAATTAGATAGCATTACAAGAAAATTACAGTCTAACGTTCCTCACAGTGAGAGATGTAAAGATCCTTAACAAAATAAGAGCAGCCTGAATTCAGCAATATATTTAAAGAATAATACATGAAGACCAAGTGGAAATTCAGGAATGAAAGATTAGTTTGATATAGAAAATCAATCAATATAATGTATTATGTATATAGAGAGTCATAATTTATAATATAGATATTAATCATCTAAAAAAGAAAAACCATATCATCTTAGTAGATGGATATAAAGAACTTGTCATAATTCTATGCCCATTCCTATTTAAAAACTTGTAGCAGCCTAGGAATAGAAGGCAAGTTCCTCAACTTTATAAAGAATACACATGAAAATTCTACAGCAGACTTCATATGTTATGGTAAAAGACTGAGTACTTCTTCCCTGACATTAAGAACAAGGGAAAGATATCTGCTTTTGCCTCTCAGATTTAACATTGTACTAAAGGTAATTGTGCAACAAGGCAGCAAAAAGAAATAGGTACATAGATTGAAAAGGAAGATGTAGACAGCATGATCATCTATATAGAAAGTACTAACGGGTTTAAAAAATGCTTCTTTAATCTGAAAAGTGAATTTAACCGTCTCACAGTATACCAGCTAAATATAGAAAGTTAAATTGTAATATTCTAGCCATGAACACTTGGAAAGTGAAACTTATAAATTCCATTTATATATCTGTGGCAGCCAGCTACAGTAGTTATTCCCCATTTATCCCCATCTTCTGGTATTTACAACCTTGTGTAGTCTCCTCCCACATTTTACCAGTGTTGGTCTATGTGACCTATAGGACATAGCAGAAGTAATAGTACATCACTTCCAAAATTGTTAAAAAAGACTACAGTTTCCATCTTAGGTACTTTCTCACTTGCTAGCTCTCTCTCGGATCACTGTCTCTTGGAGGATCAAGCTGCTGTTGTGAGTAGCCCTACTGAGAATCCCACTGAAGCCTCTAGTCAAAGGCAGTGGAGAACTTTGAGGCTTGCCTCTAAGGTCACATGAGTGACCTTAGAGACAGGTCCTTCAGTTCCATTCTAGTTTTGAAATGACCACAGCCTTGGCTGACAGCTTGAATACAACTCATGAGAGACCCTGTCAGAACCACCCAGCTAAGAAGCTCTTGAAACCTGTTCCTCTACAAAGTCTGTGATATTACGTGTTATATTAAAGTGCTAGGCTTTGGAGTGATTTGATATGCAATGGATTATAATATAGCGTACCAAAACATGAAATATTTAGGGATAAATTTACCAAATACTGTTAGACCAGTATATAACTGAGAGAAATTGAAAAATGCCTAAATAAATGAAGAGAGATACATATTTTTGTATTTCTGAGATGTCAGTTCTCCCCCAGATGGATCTGTGGATTGAATGAAGTCCCAGTGAATATCAAAGCAGATTTTGGGGTAGCAATTCATATGCTGATAACTAAGATTTATATAGAAATGTAGAATATCTAGGATGACCAAAACAATTGTGAAGGAGAATAATGATGCTGGAGATCTTACACTATATGATTTTAAGATTAAAATAATCATGACATTGTTCTCTTAGTGTAAGCAAGAGAGCAATAGAAACCTACTGTATAGCACAGGGAACTGTACTCAATGCTCTGTGGTGACCTAAATGGGAAGGAAATCCAAAAAAGAGGGAAAGTATGTGTATGTATAGCTGATTCACTTTGCTGTACAGAAGAAGCTAACACAACATTGTAAAGCTGCTATACTCCAATAAAAAAATTTTAGTAATTTTAGAAAAATTGAATAAAATCCTTTTCTGTAGAAAAAAAATAAAAAACAGAGTCCAGGAAAAGATCTATACATATATTGTCCATTGATTTTCCCCAAAGGCCCTCAGATAATTCAGTGGGGGTATATATAGTCTTTAAAAAAATAAACAGCACTGAAACAACCTGGATATCCATATGTTCAAGAGAACTTTGACCCTTACCTTATATTATACATAAAAATTAACTTGAAATGGGTCATACAGCTCTTTGCAAAGAACAGAACTATCAAATTGATAGAAGAAAACCTGAGAGAAAATCTTTGCAGTCTTGGGACAAAATTTATTAGATGGGACATAAGAGCATGAAGTATAAAAGGAAAAAATGGAGAAATTAGAGTTCACCAAAATTGAAAACTTCTACTTTAAAAAAGATATTGTAAAAAAACATAAAGCATATCACAGCCTGGGAAACAATATTCATAATAATTTATAATACATAACCGATAATGGACTTCAAAATATTTTTTAAAAACCTCCTGCAATAATAAGAGAAACAGTTCAGTTAAAAATGGTCAAGAGGGGACTTCCCTGGTGGTCCAGTGGTTAAGACTCTGTGCTACCACTGCAGGGGGCGCAGGTTTGATCCCTGTTTGGGGAAAACCCCACATGTCACGTGGTGCAGCCAAAAAAAAACATGTTACTTTCTGTTTAAAAAAAAAAAAATGGTCAAGAGGTTTAAGCATACACTTAGAAAAGAAGATATATGAATCATCTGTAGGCGCATTAAAGATTACCAGCTTTATAAGTCATTAGGGAATGCAAATTATAATCACAGTGAAGTCACATTAACACCCTGTGTCATGGCTAAAGTGAAGTTGGCAGTACTGATGATGGGTGTGTGGAGCAGCTGGAATGCTTATCCACTCTGCTGACAATGTAAAATATTGTACAGTTATTTTGGAAAACAGTGTCAGTTTTTTATAAAGGTAAGCATATGCTTTCCATATGTTCTCTCCACGTAAGAAATGAACACATATGTTCACATGAAGACTTTTTATAGATCAAACTCTAAAATGTAATGTTGAGTGAAACCTTACACAACAGAGAGCATACTGTTTTATTCCACTTATATCAAATTCCAGAAAATGCAAACCAGTCGATATGGACAGCAGGTTAGTGGTTGCCTTGGTCCAGGAGGGTGTGTGGGGGATTGTCGAAGAAAGGGCTTGAGGGAACTTTGGGAGATGATGGAAATTTTTCTTTTCTTTTTTGGCGGTGCCACATGGCATGCCGGATCTTAGTTCCCCCACCAGGGATCGAACCCATGCCCTCTGCAGTGGAAGTGCAGAGTCTTAACCACTGGACCGCCAGGGAAGTCCCCGGAAATATTCTATATCTTCTTTTGGTGGCAGTTTTGTCTAAACTTAACTAACTGTATGCTTATAATGAGTATGTTCTACAATATGTAAATTTTACCACAATTTTAAAAATTAATTGCATATCATGAAGCCTGACATAAGTCTTAGATAGATATCTAGAAGAGACTATTTTTCATGGAATTAAGCATACCAAAAATAAAAATATGTTATGGGAACCCCAGGAAGTGTCCACACCTTACTCATCAGGGCCTCATCAGGACCAGAGTGGGAACTAGCCAGCTTGACTGATCTTGGGGAAGGCTTCAGTGCCGGGAAGACCTGACCATCTTTTGCTTTTTGCCAGGGCTGTGGCAGGGCACAAAGATTCTGACATGGGGACCTCCACGTTACTCTCAAAAGAGAGAGGAGGAACAGCCTGGCATTTGGAGTCAGGCAGTGCCAGGTACAAATTCTGGCTCTGCTACTTAGCCCCTGTATTCCTGTGTGTGGAAGATGTTGTTTCTCAGAGCCTCAATTTCCTTCTCTGAAAGGTAGTCCCCACTGCACAGGGGCAGCACGAGGCTCAAATGTGATAATGAATGCTAAAGCCCTTGTCTGCTATCCACTGCAGAGATTTGCATTAAAATAATTTAAAATATTCTAAAAAAAAATGTTACGTGATCAGAATTCTTGTTTGAAAATGGTAGATGGAAACAAATACAGGATATGCCAATATGTATTTTGGGGAAGCCTGCAGGAAAGTCAGGGAGCTATTTCTATTGAGTTGATAGAATAAGGCTATTTATCAAATTTAGGAAATCAATGTGGATAAACAAACATGAATGTCTGCCTTACAGACAATAACAAAAATTGATTCTTTTTTTTTTTTTTTTTTTCAGCTGCAAGTGGCTTGTGGGACTTTAGTTCCCCAACCAGGGATTGAACCCATGCGTTCGGCAGCAAAAGCACAGAGTCCTAACCACTAGATCACTAGGGAATTCCCTGAATCTCTGTCTTCCAGGGAATTCCCTGAATCTCTGTCTTCTAAAGTAGCACGAGAAACCTTTATCTATCAAATGAAAACTAACAAGGGGGAATATGGATTTGAAGAGTGAAATAAAAGTGAAACAAAATACAAGAAACAAGTACTATGATTTAAATTAATAAAAATAGATTAATATCACCAATTAAAATCTCAAAATGAATTTTTCAAAAAGTTTAATTAAATGATATCTAGATTCTTAAAATGATAAAAATAAAAGAATGGAGAAAGCTATGTCAGGCACAGGTGAACAATAGCAGTAAATAAAACTAGATCGTAATTTGAGCAGATCTTCATCAGTAGAATTTATAAAAAGATTTAGTTGAGAAAGACAGAAGCTGAACTCACTAGGAAGTTTTGAGAAACTTGTAAAATACAAGTTATTGTTTTATAAAACTTAATGCCTAATTTGCTTGATTAATGGGAAGAAAATAAGGTGAAAATAAATACTGGGTAACAATAGCTGTGATAGGAAGGGGATGACTTGTATCAGAGATTTAAAGGTTCTCGTACTCTTTAGAAAAAGAGAATAGAGAATTAATTTAGTTTAGAATTCATGAATATGTAAAAAATTCAAGAATAATCAAAGAGGAGAGTGTATATAACTTCCAAAACAAAACAAAGAAATCAGAATATAAAGAAAATAGTTCAGTAGAAGTCTGGGTAAAAGCATACAATACTTAGGGTAGATACAAAACATAAAATGAGGCAGAAAACATTCCAGATATATCAGTAATACAAATAAAATAAACCCAACTAAACAGTTTAAAAAAAGATTATGCAATTAAAATAAAATTCAGCTGTAAGATGTTTATAAGAGACAAACCTAAAGCATATGAACACAAAAAGATATGACCACAAAAATATAAAATATTCGAATAAAGCTGTATCAGAAAGTTTATTCTTACTCTCTTGTACATTTTCGCACCCCCTTTAGACAACCCCTCTTAAGATGTCTGTTACTATAAATTAATTTTGCCTTTTCTAAAACAGAAATGGAATCATACAGTATTCTTTTGTGTTCTGATTCTGTTACGTAACATAATTATATATGTATTCATTTATGTTGTTCCCTATATCAGTAATTTGTTGCTGAGTTGTATTCCATTGTATATGTATATACAATTGTGTATACAACTTTGTGTTTATCATTCATTTCTTGATGGATATAAGGTTTGTACTGTCTTGAGCTATTGTGAGGAACCCTGCTATAAACATTCTTGTTCAATTCATTTTGTGTATATAAATTTTCATTCCTTGGGTAAAAGTTATGATGGAGTTTACTGTGTCCATAAAGTAGACATATGTTTAACATCATTAGGAACTATCAAACTTTTGGCACTTTAAAGATGTTCCATTTTCTTTTGTCCTACATTATTTGTGATGTTAAACTCAGATGTCATTCTGTTGTCATTCTTTCATATCTAATATACCTTTTTTCATCTGGCTGCTTCAAGATTTTCTCTTTATTTTTTCATTTTCAGCAGTTTGACTGTGATGTCCCTAGATATCATTTATATTTATATTTATGCTGTTTGGTATTAGCTATACCTTTTGGACCTGTGCTTCATTATTTTTCATCAAATTTAGGAAATTTTTGGTCAGTATTTTTTCAGAAATCTTTTTCTGCTGCAATTTCTCTTTTTCTTCTGAGACCCCAATTACATGCTCTTAGAATATTTGATATTGTCTCAGATTCCTCATATTCTGTGGATTTTTCTTCTATCTTTGTTCTTCCTGTTCTTCATATTGGATAATTTTTATTTATCTGATATCAAGTTCATTATGCTGTTTCAAGTTGCCTTGTAAAACCATAGAATGAAATTTTCATTTCAGAAAATTTCAGTTTTCAGTTCCAGAATATCCATTTGGATTCTTTTTACAGTTTCCATTTCTCTCCTGAGATTTTTCTGTTAGGTCATAAGACTGTCTTATACTTTAGGTCATTGAACTTTATGATAGCAATTTTAAAGTCCTTTTATGCTAATTCCAACAAGTGGGCAATGTTGGGATCTGATGCTGTTGAAATGGGATCAAGAAGAAAGGTGCACAGGACTTCATTTTCTAATCTCAGTGGTCAGTTGCAAGTGTTCAGTATATTATTCCTTTAAAATATTTAATAATTAATGTTTAAAAAATCATTACACAAAGGGAAATAACATGCATAAAAGAAACACCCTATTGTGTTGGCAACACCAAAAACGAGAAGAAAATTCCCTGTGAGCACTTTACAGTTTAAGAAGAATTTAAGAACATGAATCCAATAAAGCAGTAGCACAAATTTAAGACTATGAAATATCAGAATGATGTTGAAATAGATTTTGAACTACTACATCAAGTGGAGGCATAAATCAACACCTATGTGATCTCAATAGAGGAAACATATCTGAAAATTGCATTACTAATATTAAGGAAAGGCCTGAAGTGACTATATTTCAATATGCAGAAGAAAAGAATTCATATGGCGAATAGAAAATGATAATTTGTCATAAGGATATTTGGTGTCCATGACTTAGGAACTGAATAAATGAAACAAAAACAATGCATTCAAATATGTAAGAAAATAAAGTTGTTCAAAGTTCTAACTGAATTTGTTGATCCCAAGACATATGTTTTCCAGTAACAGTTTTTATGTGGGTATAGATGTATGTCTTCAGTTCTGTTGGGTATATACTTAGTAGTGGAATTTCTGGGTCATATGGTAACTCTGTTTAATTTTTGTTGAACTGCTAGACTGTTTTGCAAAGTGACTGTATCATTTCACATTCAGCAGTGTATGCAAGTTTCCAATTTTTACATGTCCTTGCCAACACTTACTATCTTCCTTTTTTTATTATAGTCATGCTAGGGGGTGTGAAGTGCAATCTCATTGTAGTTTTATTTTTTTATTTTGCGGTACGCGGGCCTCTCACTGTTGTGGCCTCTCCCGTTGCGGAGCACAGGCTCCGGACACGCAGGCTCAGCGGCCATGGCTCACGGGCCCAGCCACTCCGCGGCATGTGGGATCTTCCCGGACCAGGGCACGAACCCGTATCCCCTGCATCGGCAGGTGGACTCTCAACCACTGTGCCACCAGGGAAGCCCTCATTATAGTTTTGATTTCATTTCTCTGATGACTAATGATGTTGAGCATCTTTTTATGTGCTTATTAGCCATTTGTGTGTTGTCTTTGGAAAAATATCTATTCATACTCTGTTCATTTTAAAAGTGGGTTATCTTTTGTATTATTCAGTTGCAAAAGTTCTTTTTATACTCTGGATTCAAGCTTCTTATCAGATATTTGATGGACCATTTTCTGTTGATACCATTTTGTGGGTTGTCTTTTCACTTTCTTGATATAGTGTCCTTTGAAGCACAAAAGTATTAGATTTTGGTGATGTCTAGTTTATCAGTCTTTCTCTCTGGTTGCTTGTGCTTTTGGTTTCATCTCTAAGTAATCATTGCCTAATCCAAGGTCAGGAATATTTACTCCTATGTTTTAAGAGTTTTATACTTTTAGCATTTGTATTTTGGTCTTTGATCCAACTTCATTCTTTTCCATGTGGACATATAGTTTTCCCAGTTTTTGTTGAAGAGATTATTCTTTTCCCATTGAATTGTCTTGGCACCTTTGTCAAAATTTAGTTGATCATAAATGTATTTTTGTACTCTCACTTCCTTTCCATTGATCTATTTGTCTATCTTTATGCTGGTGCCATACTGTCTCAGTTACTTTATCTTTGTAGTGAGTTTTTAATTCAGGAAGTATGAGTCTTCCAACCATGTTCTCTTTTTTCAACATGGCTATTCTGGGGCCTTTGCATTTCCATATTAATTTTAGGATCAGCTTATTCATTTCAGTAAAAAAAAAAAAGGCAGCTGGAATTTTAATAGAGATTGCATTGATCTGTAGATGAATTTGGGGAACACTGCCATCTTAACCATATTAAGTTTTCCAGTCCATGAGCGTGGATGGCTTTCCATGTATTTGGGTTTTCTTTAATTGCTTTTTATGATGCTTTGTAGTTTTTCAGTAGATATTTTATATTTTTTGTTCAATTTATTCCTTTTTTATTATTTTACTGCTATTATTAATGGAATTGTTTTCTTAATTTCATTTTCCAATTGTTTATTGCTAAGTTGATTTTTGAATATTGATCTTATATCTTGTAATTTTGCTAAACTTGTTTAATAGTCCTAATTTTTTTGTGAATTACTTAGGATTTTCCACATACAAGATTGTTATCTCAAAGATACTTTTACTATTTTAAATATAGTTGTGTCTATCTGTTAATCCCATACCCCTATTTTGTTCCTCCCTGCTTCCCTCTCCTCTTTGGTAACCACATGTTGGTTTTCTGTATCTGTGAGTCTGTTGCTGTTTTGCATATACATTCATTTGTATTTTTTTTAGATTCCATATATAAGTCATATAAAGTATTTGTCTTTCTCTGTCTGACTTACTTCACTACGCATAATATTCTCTAGGTCCTTCCACATTGCTGCAAATGGCAGTATTTCTTTTTTTTTTTTATGTCTGAGTAATATGCCATTGTATATATATACCACATCTTCTTAAGCCAAGTGTTGGTTGATGGGCATGTGGGTTGCTTCCATGTCTTAGCTATTATAAACAGGGCTGCTATGAACATTGGAGTGCATGTATCTTTTCAAATTAGTGTTTTCATTTTTTCCAGATGTGTACCCAGGAGTGGAATTGCTGTATCATATGGTAGTTCCATTTTTACTTTTTTGAGAAACCTCTGTACTGTTTTCCACAGTGGCTGTACCAATTTATATTCCCACCAATAGTGTATGAGCACTACCTTTTCTCCACATCCTCGCCAGAATTCATTATTTGTGTTTTTTGATGATAGCCATTCTGACCGGTGTGAGGTGATATCTCATTTTGGTTTCGATTTGCATTTCCCCAGTGATTAGCGATGTTGAGCATCTTTTTATGTGCCTTTTAGCCACCTGGGTGTCTCCTTTGGAAAAATGTCTATTCAAGTCTTCTGCCTATTTTTTTTTTAACATCTTTATTGGGGTATAATTGCTTTGCAATGGTGTGTTAGTTTCTGCTTTGTAACAAAGTGAATCAGTTATACATATACATATGTTCCCATATCTCTTCCTTCTTGCATCTCCCTCCCTCCCACCCTCCCTATCCTACCCCTCCAGGCGGTCACAAAGCACCGAGCTGATATCCCTGTGCTATGTGGCTGCTTCCCACA